>NC_069503.1:387139047-387439047 GCF_027579735.1 Bombina bombina | reverse complement strand
TTGAAACTGCCCTTGCAAAAAAAAAAATGAACAGTGAGCCCATCTGGAATTGAAACTCTCTTTTGCTTGTACATATTGATGATACATTGTGCTATGAAACATAAAATGACACATTTGGCTTGTCACATGCCCTGTCCATGTAGACTAACAAACAGTAAATTTCAGAAAACAAATTAGCTTAAAGGGATACTGAACCCAATTTTTTTCTTTCATGATTCAGATAGAGCATACAATTTGAAGCAACTTTCTAATTTACTCCTATTATCATTTTTTCTTCGTTCTCTTGCTATCTTTATTTAAAAAGCAGGAATGTGATGCATAGGAGCCGGCTCATTTTTTATTGAGAACCTGGGTTATGCTTGCTTATTGGTGGGTAGATGTAAGCCTCCAATAAGCAATCGCTATCCATGGTGCTGAACCTAAAATGGTATGGTTGCTAAGATTTACATTTCTGCTTTTGAATTAAAGATAGTAGGAGAACAAAGAGAAATTGATAATAGGAGTAAATTAGAAAGCTGCTTAAAATTTCATGCTCTATCTGAATCATGAAAGAAAAAAATTTGGGTTCAGTGTCCCTTTAATGATTTTTGTTGGATGCCATCAAATCCACATTTCCACATCCTTACTTTCTGTTACACTGCTATCCCACTTGATAATATAACTTGATAACTCCTAGTTTGATTTAATCAATTATTGGGAGTAAACCCAAGAAATTGATATATTATCTTTTACAACTTTAATATTATTTATTTATTACCTAATATTTAGTCAGCATTTATTAATTATTCAGATCTTCGACACACAGAAATAGTTTCTAATATATACATATGCCACCTATATCTACTATAATTGTATTGGGAATTATTTTTTTATTTCACCAGTAGTATAAATACATACTGTACATTAGCAATGGAGATTACTAGCGAGTATGACATTAATACTTTACAAATAACGTAGGTTATAGCTAGTCCTCTGGAGGGCTATACCATGTTTTACTCCATTAATTCATCGAACTACTCATTCTACAATCGACTAGAATAAGTTGGGATATTGTTTAAATTTTCTCCTATAAGTATAAACTCGTTTCACTGTATGTATTCCATCTAACATGATTTTGTATAATACTTAATAGATTTATCATAGCCACATTGTAATTTGTAATTTGCTACATTATTCTTGATAATAAGAATCGGGAGGTCTAATATATTCACATATGTTTTCCTGTATACTGCGCTTTCGTATATAGTTCAGAAAATGTTTAGTTATTACTATTATTTTTCTTACCAATAAGTGTGTGTTTTTTCAGGGCATACTGTTTAATTTAACTTAACTTTAATTAAACTTAGGTTTACAGTTGTCAATGCACCTTTTTCCATGTAATTTAACCAGTGAGGTTAATATCTTATCTAATCATGTGATTCGAGTTTAACCAATGGTTTGCAGATTCTGTTCTGAAATACACCTGTGTTTGCTAACGTGTATGAGCATCTATGACTAAGGCATAAAGCCAAAATCCGTAAGATGTGTGTTTTATTTTTGCTCCGTTGAAGGAGAATTTACACAATAAAGGTCTTGGAATTTTAGTTGGAGTGCCAGACATTCTTTTCTCATACATCTTATAGGTTGTTCCCCTGGCATCATGTGTAGAATGAGCTGTGTCTCTCAAATCAGCCCTGGATGGGTTAATACTTTAATCACAAATTCTTCTGTTTAAAAACGCCAATTAAATTTTAGGAGTTCACAGGAGACTTAGAATGTCTACACAGAATAAGTATGCCCAAATAATCATAATCAGATTCAGAATATTTTATACACAAATTAGCAGAATGTTGGACAATGATATCAGTAATAGTAAAATTGGTTGATTGGTTACGGTTCCCACAACTGATCTGTCCAATATACACAAAACAAAGTTTCCTATAATTCTAAGTTAAACTATTGTATAAGGTACATATATTTTTGTGGCATAGAACTTGTTCTGGCTCACTGCTACAAAAAAGGACAAACAAAGCTTTGTATAAGTACAGAAACTAATTACACAAATATAGCATTTACATAGAGTCTCAGAGGAGCATGACTAATTTTCTAAGTTAGAGGCAGTTTCCAGCTGGGTTTAAGAGGAATAGCATTTTAGTATATGGTGCTTACAATTTGTACAGTGGGCATGGCACTGCAGGACTAAGTGTACTCGGCCCCCTGCCTACTCTGTATTCCCCAATGTCAAATTGCTGCAGAGTATTGGAATACAACAGACCTGAACAGGGGCACATTATACAACAACACAACCCTATGAGACCCCTGTGTGCATCACCAAGCATATGTCATTATCATATGTCCAACATAATGCTAACTATTGGTGCTATTCAGAAAAATTGCTACCAGAATGCTTGCAAAGAAGGCCAGGATCCTCTAACAAAACAACCTGTTAAAAAATGCACTCCATTTGTGCTGCTTGCTCAGCAGGAATCTGATGTCTAGGTCCTCCAAGTCAGATGAACGTATTACAATCCATCCTGAGATGGACAGAGCTAAAAATGTAAGTGGGTTAGTAAGGGGAAATGCCCTTAAAGGGACAGTCTACTCAAGATTGTTTATTGTTTAAAGATATAGATAATCCCTTTATTACTCATTCCCCAGTTTTGCATAACCTATACGGTTATTGTTATTTTTATTGTTTAAATATATAGATAATCCCTTTATTTCTCATTCCTCAGTTTTGGATATCCTACACGGTTATATTTATATATTTTTTACCTCTGTGATAACCTTCTATCTAAGTCTCTGCAGATTGCCCCCTTATTTCAGTTCTTTTGAAAGACTTGCATTTTAGCCAATCAGTGGCGACTCATAAACAACTCCACAGTAGTGAGCACAATGTTATCTATATGGCACACATGAATTAGCACAGTCTAGCTTTAAACAAATCTGTCAAAGCCTTCAAAGGCTTAGAAATTAGCATATGAGCCTACCTAGGTTTAGCTTTCAACAAAGAATACCAAGATAGTAAAGCAAATTTGATGATAAAAGTAAATTGTAAAGTTGTTTAAAATCGCATGTCATATCTGAATCATGAATGTTTGATTTTGACTAGAATGTCCCTTTAAGGTGTTAAAAGGGGGCATTTTTATACGCCCCTTAATAAAGGGGAATCTTACTGGTGAGTATACACTAGAGTGAGCCGAGATATAAAATGTCCTACATTTGTGAGGGCCTAACAATTATTCCATACTAACAAAAACAAAATTTATGCTTACCTGATAAATTTCTTTTTTTCCGGATATGGTGAGTCCACGGCTTGAGTAATTTCTGTTGGGAATATCACTCCTGGCCAGCAGGAGGCGGCAAAGAGCACCACAGTTAAACTGCTAAGTATCACTCCCTTAACCACAACCCCCAGTCATTCGACCGAATGGAAATGGAGAAAAAAGAGTAACACAAGGTGTAGAGGTGCCTGAGGTTATAGTCAAAAGAACAAATGTCTTAAAATAAAGGGTGGGGCTGTGGACTCACCATATCAGGAATTAAATAAATTTATCAGGTAAGCATAAATTTTGTTTTTCTTTCCTAAGATATGGTGAGTCCACGGCTTGAGTAATTACTTTTGGGAACCAATACCAAAGCTAGAGGACACGGATAAATAAGGAGGGACAAGACAGACAGTCCTAAACAGAAGGCACCACCGCTTGAAGAATCTTTTTCCCAAAAGAAGCCTCAGCCGAGGCAAAAGTATAACATTTGTAAAATTTGTAAAAAGTATTTAGAGAAGACCAAATTGCAGCCTTGCAAATTTGTTCCACAAAAGCTTCATTTTTGAAAGAGGAAACAGCTCTTATGGAATGAGTCGTAATTCTCTCAGGAGGCTGCTGTCTAGCAGTCTCATAAGCAAAAACAAATTATACTTCGTAACCAAAAAGTAGCAATAGCTTTCTGACCTTTACGTTTCCCAGAGAAACAGACAAAGAGGGCAGAGGACTGGCGAAAATCCTTAGTTGCCTGTAAGTAGAATTTAAGAGCAGGTACAACATCCAAATTGTGTAACAAACGTTATTTGGAAGAAGAAGGATTAGGACACAGAGAGGGAACAACAATTTCCTGATTGATATTTCTATTAGAAACAACTTTAGGAAGGAAACCTAACAGTATGAAGAACCGCCTTATCGGCATGAAAAATAAGATAAGGGGAATCACACTGCAGAGTTGAGAGTTCCGAGACTCTTCGAGCAGAAGAGATAGAAACAAGAAACAAAACCTTTCAAGATAACAACTTAATGTCTTTGGAATGCAACGGCTCAAACTGAGCCAGCTGTAAAACTTTAAGAACAAGGTTAAGGCTCCAAGGATGAGCAACAGACTTAAAGACAAGTCTGACTTTGACCAAGGCCTGACAAAAAGATTGCACATCTGGCACTCTGGCACATCCACCAAACCTTTATGTAGTAAAACTGATAAAGCAGAAATCTGACCCTTCAGGGTATTGACCGACAATCCCTTCTCCAGGCCTTCCTGAAGAAATGATAAAATTCTAGGAATTCTAATTCTACTCCAAGAGTAGCCCTTGGATTCACACCAATAAAGATATTTACGCCATATCTTATGGTAAATCTTTCTAGTAACAGGCTTGCGAGCCTGAATCATGGTCTCAATGACCGACTCAGAAAAACCACGCTTAGACAGAACTAAGCGTTCAATCTACAAGCAGTCAGCTTCAGAGAAACGAGATTTGGATGAAGGAAGGGACCCTGAATCAGGAGGTCCTACCTCAGAGGTAGTCTACAAGGTGGGAGAGATGACATCTCCACTAGGTCTGCAAACTAGATCCTGCGGGGCCATGCAGGGGCTATTAGAATCACAGACGCCCTCTCCTGTTTGATACGAGCAATGAATTATAGTGTTTGGCGCCTCGTGACAAGACCGCACAGGCTCACTGGAGGTGAACGATAGCCCAACACAATCGTTCCTAATATAAATATACAAAGTGCAAAGTAGGAGTGCCGTCTTCATAAGAAAAGTTGCTTAAGTGCGGCATAGAAATGTATTATATATGCAAGTGTAACTTTATATAGAACATGCATACAGTACCTGGGAATATGTCTGACCATGTGCAGTTACAGGATGCGCAAATTATATCAGTTAGATTCAATTATAACTGTTATATTCAATTATAAGTAAGAGCACATGCTTGAGAATTTTCTGATTGGCTGATGGAATCAGCCAATCAGAATCTAGTTCAATCCGATTGGCCGATCCAATCAGCCAATCAGATTGAGCTCGCATTCTATTGGCTGATCGGAACAGCCAATAGAATGCGAGCTCAATCTGATTGGCTGATTGGATCAGCCAATCGGATTGAACTTGATTCTGATTGGCTGATTCCATCAGCCAATCAGAAAATTCCTACCTTAATTCCGATTGGCTGATAGAATCCTATCAGCCAATCGGAATTCGAGGGACGCCATCTTGGATGACGTCCCTTAAAGGAACAGTCATTCGTCGTTCAGTCGTCGGTCCGGATGGATGTTCCGCGCTGGATGTCTTCAGGATCCTGCCGCTTCGCTCCGGATGGAAGAAGATCGAAGATGCCGCCTGGATGATGACTTCAATCGGATGGAAGATCCTCTTCTGCCCCGCTTGGATGAAGACTTTGACCGGATCATGGACCTCTTCAGCCCCCGCTTGGGCTTGGATCAGGACATCGGAGGAGCTCTTCAGGACGGATCGGTGAACCTGGTATGGTGAAGACAAGGTAGGAAGATCTTCAGGGGCTTAGTGTTAGGTTTATTTAAGGGGGGTTTGGGTTAGATTAGGGGTATGTGGGTGGTGGGTTGTAATGTTGGGGGGGGGTATTGTATGTGTTTTTTTTACAGGCAAAAGAGCTGAAATTCTTGGGGCATGCCCCGCAAAGGGCCCTGTTCAGGGCTGGTAAGGTAAAAGAGCTTGTAACTTTTTTAATTTAGAATAGGGTAGGGAATTTTTTATTTTGGGGGGCTTTGTTATTTTATTAGGGGGCTTAGAGTAGGTGTAATTAGTTTAAAATTGTTGTAATATTTTTATTATGTTTGTAAATATTTTTTTATTTTCTGTAACTTAGATCTTTTTTATTTTTTGTACTTTAGCTAGTTTATTTAATTGTATTTATTTGTAGGAATTGTGTTTAATTAATTTATTGATAGTGTAGTGTTAGGTTAATTGTAGGTAATTGTAGGTAGTTTATTTAATTATTTTATTGATAGGGTAGTGTTAGGTTTAATTATAACTTAGGTTAGGATTTATTTTACAGGTAAATTTGTTATTATTTTAACTAGGTAACTATTAAATAGTTCTTAACTATTTAATAGCTATTGTACCTGGTTAAAATAATAACAAAGTTGCCTGTAAAATAAATATTAATCCTAAAATAGCTATAATATAATTATAATTTATATTGTAGCTATATTAGGATTTATTTTACAGGTAAGTATTTAGCTTTAAATAGGAATCATTTATTTAATAAGAGTTAATTTATTTCGTTAGATTTAAATTATATTTAACTTAGGGGGGTGTTAGTGTTAGGGTTAGACTTAGCTTTAGGGGTTAATACATTTATTAGAATAGCGGTGAGCTCCGGTCGGCAGATTAGGGGTTAATAATTGAAGGTAGGTGTCGGCGATGTTAGGGAGGGCAGATTAGGGGTTAATACTATTTATGATAGGGTTAGTGAGGCGGGTTAGGGGTTAATAACTTTATTATAGTAGCGCTCAGGTCCGCTCGGCAGATTAGGGGTTAATAAGTGTAGGCAGGTGTCGGCGACGTTGAGGGGGGCAGATTAGGGGTTAATAAATATAATATAGGGGTCGGCGATGTTAGGGGCAGCAGATTAGGGGTACATAGGGATAACGTAGGTGGCGGCGATTTGCGGTCGGAAGATTAGGGGTTAATTATTTTAAGTAGCTGGCGGCGACGTTGTGGGGGGCAAGTTAGGGGTTAATAAATGTAATACAGGGGTCGGCGGGGTTAGGGGCAGCAGATTAGGGGTACATAAATATAACGTAGGTGGCGGTCGGCAGATTAGGGGTTAAAAATTTTAATCGAGTGGCGGCGGTGTGGGGGGAGCTCGGTTTAGGGGTACATAGGTAGTTTATGGGTGTTAGTGTACTTTAGGGTACAGTAGTTAAGAGCTTTATAAACCGGCGTTAGCCAGAAAGCTCTTAACTCCTGCTATTTTCAGGCGGCTGGAATTTTGTCGTTAGAGCTCTAACGCTCACTTCAGAAACGACTCTAAATACCAGCGTTAGAAAGATCCCATTGAAAAGATAGGCTACGCAAATGGCGTAGGGGGATCTGCGGTATGGAAAAGTCGCGGCTGAAAAGTGAGCGTTAGACCCTTTAATCACTGACTCCAAATACCAGCGGGCGGCCAAAACCAGCGTTAGGAGCCTCTAACGCTGGTTTTGACGGCTACCGCCGAACTCCAAATCTAGGCCTGCATGTGCTAACAAACATATAATGTTATAAGAAATATAATGTTATAAGAAATATAATGTTATAAGAAATAGTGGCTAATAAGATCTGAGATGAGAATAGAAAGTCGAAAAAAATAATAAGGCGTGATGTCTAAAAAAGTGTAATGTCTCTTGATCTAATATTGAATAATTGAGAATATCAGTCTTGGCAGATATCTGATAAAAATACAACTAGTAATACAATAGTTTACTCTTAACCCTTTATTGGATAAAATGCAGAATGAGTATGATATATCTCATATGTCTCATATAAACATGAAAAAATACCAATTAGCGAATAGGTAATAGCATGCGCCTAATGTGTTTCTGGTGTAAAAATAAATATGAAAAAATATGATGATGTGGAGGGTGTGTGTGAAAAAATAGGAATGTGGTATAAGAATGGATTAAATACTCACATTGATTGTGAAAGAATATTGTAAAGTGGTGTGTATGAAGTTTGCTAACACAATAATATGTGATGTGTAAAAGAATATAAGTGATAATACCAATGTAGTAGGTGTAAAATTCAAAAGCTGCAATGATTGAATCAATTCATATACAAAGAAAAAATATATATGGGAAAACAAAAAACATAAAAATATATAATAGATAAATATACTTGTAATCAAACAATTGTTTATATAGAAAAAATAATAATAGCTTATCGTGATAAGAGTCCCGTAAAATGAAGTGCTGGAAAGTGATGCCAACAAGTATCAATGTCTCTGAAGCAGGGTTTTTGAAGTCCTTATCGCAGTGGAAATGTTTGGAGCCGGAAGGATTCACGGTACAACAGGCAGCTAGTCTTTGATATGTCTGATCAAAACACAGTCTCTAGAAATAGTAAAAAGAAAGACAGCGCCTCATAGTGCAAGTGGGTTCCAACAGTAATGGGTCACAGTGAGAGAATAACAAGTGGTAATATACTCACAAGGATATTGGCACCTTTGTTGAAAGAGGTGCAAATGAGCAGACTGACATTTGAATCAGCAGTCAGTACGCTGGAGCCGAATGGACTCAAGTTTCCTGGATGGGCCGCTGTGGACTCTCCTCCGTGAGTGAAAGCAGGATCCTCTGGTGTTGTGCTGTATAGACAAACAGCAAGCGGTTGGTCTCTGCGTATAGCAGACGCTGGAGACGGGAGTATTTGAAAGGGCAGCCCTCCAAATAGTTGGAGAAATAGTGCTGTCTAAAAATGACAGATAAAACTTGGCAGGCAGAATAAAAAGAAAGTAATGCTGTAGTAAGTAAATAAAGTTAAAAACACTTTATTATGAGAGCTTAGGACGCGTTTCTCGGCCACAAGCTCCTGTCCGTTTCATCAGGTAAAATGTATACATACATACATGTAGTGAACTAAGCATAACTAAATGCTGTCAGATCCCTTTATTGTAATATCACAATGATTACAGCACTGTTTCAAAATCCTTGGAGGTTGAGCTCCACAGAGCGCTGCATTAGCGAAGCGCTGTAAAGTGAAGCGCTGTACAGTGAGGTATACCTGTATAATACATTTCTACGCCGCACTTAAGCCACTGTTCTTACGAAGACGGCGCACCTACTTTGCACTTTGTATATTGATACGAGCAATGACTTGTGGAAGGAGAGCAAACGGAGGAAACAGGTATGCCTACCTGAAAACCCAAGGAAGCACCAGAGCATCTATCAGAACAGCCTGCAGATTTCTTGACCTTGAACCGTACCTTGGAAGCTTGGCGTTCTGACGGGACACCATCAGATCTAACTCCGGCACCCCCCATTTAAGGACAAAGCTGGAAAACACCTTCGGATGGAGTTCCCACTCCCCGGGGTGAAAAGTCTGTCTGCTCAGAAAATCCTCTTCCCAGTTGTCTACTCCTGGAATGTGGATGGCAGATAGAAAGCAATTGTGGGTCTCTGCCCACTGAAGAATCAGAGTAACCTCCTTCATGGCTAAGGAACTCTGAGTTCCTCCCTAGTGATTGATGTAAGCCACAGAGGTTATGTTGTCTGACTGGAACCTGATAAACTGGGCTGAGGACATCTGAGGCTATGCCAATAGAGCATTGTAAATTGCCTTCAACTCCAAGATGTTGATGGGAAGAGCACTCCTCCCGAGTTCACAGGCCCTGAGCTTTTAAAGAGTTCCAGACTGCTCCCCAGCCCAGCAGGCTGGCGTCCATGGTCATGATCACCCAGTAAGGTCTCCGAAAGCATGTGCCCTGAGACAGATGTTCCTGAGAAATCCACCACGGGAGAGAGAGTCCCTTGACAACTGATCTAACTCTATGCTCTGAGATAGATCCGCATGGTCACCATTCCATTGTCTGAGCATGCACAACTGGAGAGCTCTCAAATAGAATCAAGCAAAAGGAATGGTGTCCATGGAAGCCACCATCAGACCGATTACCTCCATACATTGAGTCACTGAAGTATGAGCAGTAGCCTGAAGAGAGAGGCAAGAGCAAATGATTTTGTTTTTCCTGACCTCTATCAGAAAAATCTTCATCAATAGAGAATCTATTATGGTCCCTAAGAACACAACTCTTGTAGCAGGGGAAAGTGAGCTTTTTTCCAGATTCACATTCCATCCGTGGGAACGAAGAAAAGACAACAATATCTCTCTGTGAAATTTTGCTTGTTGAAAAGATGGTGCCTGAACCAATATGTCGTCCAGGTAGGGTGCCACAGCAATTCCACGAGAATGGATCACTGCCAAAAGAGCCCCCAGAACCTTTGAAAAAACTCTAGGAGCCATGGCTAGATCAAATGGAAGGGCCACAAACTGGAAATGTTTGTCCAGAAAGGCAAATCTCATGAATCTGTGATGGTCCCTGTGAATAGGAACATGAAGATACGCATCCTTTAGGTCTATGGTTGTCATGAACTGACCCTCTTTTACTAAAGTGTGATGGGTATACTCAAAGCGCCAGCAAGCACCTATTAGCCTGGGAGAGGTGAAACCTAGCTAGCACCTAAAAAACTACAAGTGTGGGAGGGGTCCCGGGCGCCAACTGACGGAGGCTAGGTGTACTACAGCTGTTTAATAGAATAGAGAAATTTAATAAAAACAATATAAAAAAATATATAAAAACAGTGTATACATATACATATTCTCATGGATCCATGGTTAATAGCAGGAGATATAATACAATCAACATAAAAACATTAGACCACAGTTAAAATACAATGGAAACAATTAATGCTAGTACAAATATATGTACTGGGTGATGCAGTCCTTATATAGCAAAGCGTTCAAGTAAAATGGTCTGCTCCAGTGAGGTATGGTGAGACCAAAAATGATATCCAAATATGACAAACCAATAAGTGTCCCCGAGAAAAACAGTGATCCAAGAATAAGTTAAAATATTCAAAAATTATTAAAAAATTATATATGTGAATTCTAGTGCTCCTGTTAAAATCGGGATTCAAAAGTGAGGATATTCAAAAGAACAAAAGGAAAAAATGGATGTAGAAAAAACTTTCTGGTGTAAAAGGTAAAACAATATAGTTCCACAAAATAGACAGTAAGTTATAGTCTGTTTGTAAAATAAAATAACAATTCGGTGTGAAAAAATCAAATGTAGTGTTATATCCAAGTGAAAGACAGGTTGGGGAACTTGGAGTGCTGGCTCCTTAGTGCAGCGTGATGTGCAATTGAGACAACGGTCTCTAACAAGAGTGAGGAAAAAACTCCAAAAAATAACTCCAAAAAATAAAATATAAAAGAAACTCGTCAAACAATCCTGTGGAAAAAACAAAAAGACAGCAATGTGCAGAAAATCAAAGACAATCAACTAAGATTGAAATTAAACTCACCAGTACTGGTCTACGCGTTTCGGCCTTATATAGGCCTTTATCAAGACTCATCAAGCCTATATAAGGCCGAAACGCGTAGACCAGTACTGGTGAGTTTAATTTCAATCTTAGTTGATTGTCTTTGATTTTCTGCACATTGCTGTCTTTTTGTTTTGTTTTTTCCACAGGATTGTTTGACGAGTTTCTTTTATATTTTATTTTTTGGAGTTATTTTTTGGAGTTTTTTCCTCACTCTTGTTAGAGACCGTTGTCTCAATTGCACATCACGCTGCACTAAGGAGCCAGCACTCCAAGTTCCCCAATCTGTCTTTCACTTGGATATAACACTACATTTGATTTTTTCACACCGAATTGTTATTTTATTTTACAAACAGACTATAACTTACTGTCTATTTTGTGGAACTATATTGTTTTACCTTTTACACCAGAAAGTTTTTTCTACATCCATTTTTTCCTTTTGTTCTTTTGAATATCCTCACTTTTGAATCCCGATTTTAACAGGAGCACTAGAATTCACATATATAATTTTTGAATAATTTTTGAATATTTTAACTTATTCTTCGATCACTGTTTTTCTCGGGGACACTTATTGGTTTGTCATATTTGGATATCATTTTTGGTCTCACCATACCTCACTGGAGCAGACCATTTTACTTGAACGCTTTGCTATATAAGGACTGCATCAGCCAGTACATATATTTGAACTAGCATTAATTGTTTCCATTGTATTTTAACTGTGGTCTAATGTTTTTATGTTGATTGTATTATATCTCCTGCTATTAACCATGGATCCATGAGAATATGTATATGTATACACTGTTTTTATATATTTTTTTATATTTTTTTATATTGTTTTTATTAAATTTCTCTATTCTATTAAACAGCTGTAGTACACCTAGCCTCCGTCAGTTGGCGCCCGGGACCCCTCCCACACTTGCCTCTTTTACTAAAGGAAGAATGGAGTGTATAATCTCCATATTGAAGGATGGAACTTTGAGAAACTTGTTTAGACACTTCAAGTTTAGAATGGGACGGAAAGTTCCCTCTTTTTTGGGACCCACAAATAGGTTGGAATAGAACCCAAGACCCTGTTCCTGCACTGGAACTGGAACTATCACTCCCAGGGAGGAAAGATGTTGTAAACATTTCAAGAAAGCCTCTCTCTTTATATGGTCTGCAGATAATCTTGAGAGATGGAATCTGCCTCTGGGAGGAAAAGTCTTGAATTGAAATTTGTAACCTTGGGATACTATGCCCACAGTCCAGCGATCTGGGACATCTTGTATCCAGGCTTAAGAGAACCGAGAAAGTCTGCCCCCCACCTGATCCGATCCTGGATTGGGGACAATCCCTTCATGCTGATTTGGAATCAGCTGCAGGTTTCTTTGATTGTTTCCCCTTGTTCCAAGACTGATTGGGTTTCCAAGAAGACTTGGATAGTCCCTGCTTGGAATAAGAAGGGGAAGGCTTTCCTCTGAAGTTACGAAAGGAACGGAAATTACTCTGACGTCCTTTAGACCTATTTTTCTTATCTTAAATTAGAAAAAGACCCTTTTCCACCCATAATATCAGAGATCATTTCTGCCAAACCGGGTCCAAACAAGGTTTTGCCCTTGTAAGGAATCGCCAGAAGCTTGACTTTAGAGGAAACGTCCGCAGACCAGGATTTCAACCATAACGCCCTGCGGGCAAGGACAGCGAAACTAGAAGTTTTAGCTCCTAGTCTAACAACCTGTAAAATGGCATCTGCAATAAAGGAATTGGCCAACGTAAGATCTTTAATCCTATCTTGAATTTCATCCAAGGAAGTCTCTACTTGAAGAGAATCAGACAAGGCATTGAACCAATAAGATGCCGCACTAGTCACGGTGGCAATACAAACCCCAGGTTGCCATTGGAGACCTTGATGAACATAAATCTTTTTCAAATAAGCCTTCAGCTTTTTGTCCATCGGATCCTTAAAAGAGCAGCTATCTTCAATAGGAATAGTGGTTCTCTTAGCCAGAGTTGAAATGGGCCCTTCAACTTTGGGTACAGTATACCAAGGGTCTTTAATGGAGTCCTCAACAGGAAACATTTTCTTAAAAATGGGAGATGGGGAAAAAGACATGGTTTCTCCCACTGCTGTTAGATAATCTCCCTAGCACGGTCTGGCACAGAAAAAACCTCAGAAGAGGTTCATCAAAGAAACTATTACGTTTACTAGATTTCTTAGGAGTTACAACGAAAGGGGTATCAGAGTCATCTAAAGTAGCTAAAACCTCCTTTAACAATACACAAAGGTGTTCAAGCTTAAATCTGAAGGATACCACCACAGTCTCAGAAGAAGGAATTATACTGTCCGAATCTGAGATTTCACCCTCAGAAAGTCCTGATGTATCTTCCTCATCAGACTTATGAGAAAGGGTAACTTAGGAAGCAGAAGTGAGGACAGGCACCTTACTTTCTGAATTTCTAGATTTCCGCTGAAGATATCTGGGCAGCAATTTCTGCTTTTAAATAAACACCACTAGGAGTTATAGAGGAACCGCAGGGCATTGCATGTGGCGGCATTGAGGCTTGGGACGTAGGAGAAAGCTGAGGTATTATTTTAACAGCATCATCCTGAGAGACATTAGGCTCAAAAAATTTACCTTTATTTTGAAAGGTTTTCTTGACACATGAAGAACAAAATTGCATAGGAGCTGCAATTTGTGCATCTAAACATAATAAGCATGAATTCATGAGAGCAGGCTCTTGCTCCATATCAGACATGTTGTGATACAGCAAATAAACATGTACAGATAAGTTTCAAAGATTTTAATATTCAATTAAATTAAGCCAAAGAAAAACTACACTTTAAATTTTATCCCAAATTAGGATTGATCCCCAGCTAAAATTATGTGAGAAAAGTTAAGAAAAAACATTTAATAAACATCAAATAAACTTCTAAAATACCCCTCAGTCAAACCCATAATTACTAAGGTGCCTTACCGCTACCAATTAAGACCGGATCACCCAGAAATAGAGAAAAACAACTTTTTCCTCAGAAACGTTATGAAGTAAAGCCGGTCACGTGACCACAACTGCCAAGCTCAAATTAGTGCTCGGACACACAGAGACACTAAAAACAGCCTCCTGGTACACTGAGTACAGTTTAAAATGTTGCATTGTTTTATTTTAAAGCAAAGGGGAAATTAATAAACTGCTGAAATAGAAAAATTTGTCAGCCTTACTTTCAGTTTAAACTTGTATTGTTTAATCAAGTAAATATGTGTCAGAAAATAAAGCCTAATAAAAACATTTTACCCTTTCTTTTTAAAATAATTTAAATGTTAGTCTCACACATGCTACAGTGCCTGCTTCATGCCCCAGTGTAACCCATACAACAGGATTATTTATGTCCCAATAAAAGTGTCTTTTAATTTATTAAGTGCATGGTCTCCCCAACTGGAAGAAAAAGCACTTACCTTTTCTGCTGTCCGGCATGTAGAAAGTTACAAGGTATGAAAAGACACAGTTCTTCACAGAGACCTTTGAAAAAGAAAGAACAGAGTAACAAACTCTGGCTTTCTAAAATAGGGCAGCAATTGTTAGGAAAACACAGTAAGTACCTCTTTACAAGTTCCTAACTGCTTTAAAGCCACCACTACCCGACTGCAAGGAATGACGTGGAATATGGCTATACCCAAAAACTTGCTTGAAGATTAAATCATAATATTTCTTCAGACACCTAAACTTCTCCTCCTCCATGCACCGAAGGTAAAGAGAATGACTGGGGGTTGTGGGTAAGGGAGTGATACTTAGCAGTTTAACTGTGGTGCTCTTTGCCTCCTCCTGCTGGCCAGGAGTGATATTCCCAACAGAAATTACTCAAGTCGTGAACTCACCATATCTTAGGAAAGAAATACCATTTAGTTCAAAATCATGGTTCCAGAAAAAAATCACAACAAACAAATCTAAACTGAAGGTTTAAAATATATGCATAAACAAAACTCCTGGGAAGATCATTTACACATAAACAGCTACAGATTACAAGTCTGTGTTCGTCTTTTAATGCTGAAAATATGGTATTTTGAGTATTAAAACAGTAACGTAGCCATTCCAAGTCTTGTCGGTATAGGTGTACCCCAAGCCTTTTAGCCTGTAACGCAACATCAGTACCACACTCGTAAAAATGACGTTTTTGCATGGGATTTCCATAGCGCTGGTATTACGAGTTTTTCTGGGAGGTTAAAAAGCGAGCGTTACACCCTATAACAACAAGATCCATAATGCCATCTAAAGTCAGTAGTTATGAGTTTTACAAAGCTGTAACATATAACTCATAACTAATGTGTTACAAAGTACACTAACACCCATAAACTACCTATTAACCCCTAAACCGAGGCCCTCCTGCATTGCAAACACTATAATAAATGTATTAACCCCTATTCCGCTGCTCCCGACATCATCACCACTATAATAAACTTATTAACCCCTAAACCGCTGCCCTCCCACATCGCAAACACTATTTAAATATTATTAACCCCTAATCTGCCATTCGCCCCCGCTATACTAAAGTTATTAAGCCCTACAACGTCGCCACGATAATAAACCTATTAAACCCTAAACCGCAAGCCCCCACAATGAAATATACTAATTTAAACTATTAACCCCTAAATCGAAAGCCCCCAACATCGCAATAAACTAATTTAAACTAGTAACCCCTAAACCTAACGCCCCCTTAACTTTATATTAAAATTACAATTTTCCTATCTTAAATTAAATAAATATTTACCTGTCAAATTAAAAAATCTAAGTTTAAACTAACAATTAAACTAATATAATTATTAAACTAACTATCAATTAAAATAAAATAAACTAGACATTAAAAAAATCCTAACTCTACTCTAAAAATTACAAAGTATCTAATTACAAAAAAAAAAAAAGACAAAATTACAAAAAATAACAAACATTAAATTACGGAAAATAACAAACTAAATTATCAAAAATAAAAAAGAATTTCACCTAATCTAATAGCCCTATCAAAATAAAAAAGCCCACCCAAATTAAAAAAAACCCTAGCCTACAATAAACTACCAATGGCCCTTAAAAGGGCCTTTTGTGGGGCATTGCCCCAAAGATATTAACTCTTTTACCTGTAAAAATAAAAATACAAAGACCCCCCAACTGTAAAACCCACCACCCAACCATCCCCCCCAAAATAAAAAACCTTAATCTAAAAGAACCTAAGCTACCCATTGCCCTGAAAAGGGCATTTGAATGGGCATTTAGCTCTTTTGCTGCCCAAACCCTAATCTAAAAAAAAAAACACCCAAAAAACCCTTAAAAAAACCTAACACTAACCCCGATTTGAACAGCCAATAGGATTTTAGCAGCTCTAATTCCTATTGGCTGATTTAAATCTTTTAGCCAATAGGAATGCAAGGGACACCATCTTGAATCGCGTACCTTGCATTGAAGATTCAGTGTACAGCGGCAACCGTATGAAGAGTATGCTCCGCGCCGGATGTCTTCAGGATGGACCCGCTCTGCGCCGCTGGGATCAAGATAGAAGATGCAGCCTGGATGAAGATTGAAGAGGCCATCTGGAAGAAGACTTCTCGCCAGGATGAAGATTGAAGAGGCCGTCTGGATGAAGACTTTCGCTGTCTGGATGAGGACTTCTCCGCCGGGATGAAGATCGTTCAAGCGGGACTTCAAAAACTGTAAGTGGATCATCGGGGGTTAGTGTTTTTTTTAAGGTTTCGGCAGCAAAAGAGCTAAATGCCCTTTTAAGGGCAATGCCCTTTTAAGTTCAATGCCCATACAAATGCCCTTTTCAGGGCAATGGGTAGCTTAGGTTTTTTAGATATTTTTTTTTATTTTGTGGGTTGGGGGGGTGTTTGTAATGTTAGTGGGTATTTGTATTTTTTTATTCACTAAAAGAGCTGCAATGGCTGTAGGGCAATGCCGTACAAAAGGCCCTTTTAAGGGCCATTGGTAGTTTATTCTAGATTAGGTTTCTTATTTTGGGGTGTTTTTTTAATGGGTATTAGAATAGGAATCATTTTTATTATTTTTGATAATTCGTTTGTTATTTTGTGTAATGTATTTTTTTAGGGGGTGTTTTTTTTTTGTACCATAAGAGCTGTTTTACTTAGGGCAATGCCCTACAAAAGGCACTTGGTAGTTCGGGGAGTGGGGGTTTGTATACTGTTAGGGGAGGTTGTTTATTTTTGTAGCAAAAGAGCTGTTTAACTTAGGGCAATGCCCTACAAAATGCCCTTTTAAGGGCCCCCCAAAAGGCCCTTTTAAGGGCCCTTTGATAGTTTGTGGGGTGGGGGTTTGTATACTGTTAGGGGGTGTTTTTTTTTCGTAGCAAAAGAGCTGTTTAACTTAGGGCAATGCCCTACAAAAGGCCCTTTTAAGGGCCCTTGGTAGTTTATTCTAGATTAGGCTTTTTTATTTTGGGGTGTTTTTTAGGAATACTTTTTAATTTTTTTGGATAATTTTGTTGTTTTTTGCAATGGTAGGTTTTTTTATTTTTTGTAATTTTAGTGTTTTTTTATTTTTGTAATGTTAGGTTTTAGTGAAAGGCAGCTTAGGATTTATTTGACAGGTAAGTTTGTATTTATTTTAACTAGGTAGTTAGTAAATAGTTAATAACTATTTACTAACTAGTCTACCTAGTAAAAAAAATACAAACTTACCCGTGAAATAAAAATAAAACCTAAGCTAGCTACAATGTAACAATTAGTTATATTGTAGCTAGCTTAGGTTTTTTTCCACAGGTAAGTATGTATTTAGTTAAAAATTGTAAATTTAATTTAGATCTATTTTAATTATAATAAAGTTAGGGGGTGTTAGGGTTAGGTTTAGAGGTAGGTGTAGGGGTTAATAGTTTAATTTCGGTTGTTGCGATGTGGGAGGCCAGAGGTTTAGGCGTTAATAACTTTATTTAGTGGCGACGATGTCGGGGAGCGGCGGAATAGGGGTTAATAACTTTAATATAGTGGTGGCGATGTTAGGGTGCGGCGGAATAGGGGTTAATAACTTTAGTATAGTGGCGGCAATATTGGGAGTGGCAGATTAGGGGTTAATAACTTTATTTAGGTGGCGGCAATATCGGGAGCATCAGATTAGGGGTTAATAACTGTAGGTAGGTGCCCGCCGATGTCGGGGGCGGCAGATTAGGGGTGTTTAGACGTAGGGTTTATGTTAGGGTGTTAGGTTTAAACATTATTTTCTTTTTCCCCATAGACATCAATAGGGCTGCGTTACGAAGCTTTTCATTCCGCGAATGCAGGTGTTAGACTTTTTTCTGACCTGCTCTCCCCATTGATGTCTATGGGGAAAGCGTGCACGAGCACGTCAAAACAGCGCTTGTTTTTGGTGCAGCATGGAGCTTAAAAGCACCATATCGCCCGCACAAGCTGGGTTTTGAAAATCTTGTAATGGCTGCGCTATAAGGGGATTAAATAATGCAACTTTTGTTGCGTTCGTTAATTTCCCTATAGCGCTCAAAACTCGTGATCTAGCTGAAAGTTTAACACATTTTGCCCAGGTCTAAACTGACTACAAGAGGAACTCATGCTCAAATTAGGAGAAACTAAAGAAATATAAATCATTTCAGTTGTAGAGCTTATCATTTCCACTTGGTTATTTATTGCCCATCACATCTTAAACTAAACTTATAAATTTCATTAAACACACACAAGCTAAGTAATGTAATGTAATGTCTATTAAACATTACATTAAACACTAAGGGCCAGATTACAAGTAAGGCGCCTTCTTAATGTGCGCTCGTAAAGGGGTAAAATTGTGCAAGTTAAATAACCAGCCAAGTGGCTGGTTAATATGACAGTGAGCTCGTGGTTTCACTTTGCGCTAAGCGCAATTAACGAGAGGTCAGACCTTTGTTAAAAAGAAAAAATTGCCCAATTGCCCCCCAAATAAATAGCATTTTTTTGTTTTTAAACTGCACAAAGCATTTATAAGGGGTTAAAGTGAGGGGATGTGGGGTGTTTGGAAAAAAAAAAGAGCCTTAAAGGGACAGTCAAGTCCAAAAAAACTGTCATGTTTCAAATAGGGCATGTCATTTTAAACAACTTTCCAATTTACTTTTATCACCAATTTTGCTTTGTTCTCTTGGTATTCTTAGTTGAAAGCTAAACCTAGGAAGGCTCGTATGATAATTTCTAAGCCCTTGAAGGCCGCCTCTTATCACATTCTTTTTTATTTGCTTTCACAACAGGGGAGAGCTAGTTCATGTAAACCATATAGATAACATTGTGATCACGCCCGTGGATTGTGGCAGACACTGCACTAATTGGCTAAAATTAAAGTCAATAGATAATAAATTAAATGTCATGTGATCAGGGGGCTGTCAGAAGATGCTAAAATACAAGTTGATCACAGAGGTAAAAAGTATATTAATATAACAGTGTTGGTTATGTAAAACTGGGGAATGGGTAATAAAGGGATTATCTATCTTTTAAAACAACAACAATTCTGGTGTTGACTGTCCCTTTAAGAGCCTTTACATGGAGGGGACTGTATTTTCTCTATTAGAAATATATGTATAAGCTTCTATACATATATATTTATGTGCTGATATGTGTATATACACAAATTAACAGATAAATATATATGTATATCAGCATATACATTTATTTATTGCTGCACAATTTGCCCCCTACATTTCGATAGGTTGTTTGCTGTGACTGCCAGCATGAAAATGAGGCTGTTATTGGAGCCTATGCTTGTAATACCAGCACACATTTACGTGCATTGGTATTACTGTGTGGAGCACAAAAATTGCGCTTGCGTAAGCGCAATATTGCGCTACACTCGTAATCTGGCCCTAAATAAATTTTATTAGCATAGTATTTCTCGCCTCCCTCAAGTCATGAGTGCCAACATGCTGAAATCCATCTTTTACTATATTCCTGTGCTGACCTGTAGTAGTTTTTGTAGTATATTGTAGTGTTTTGTGTCCCTAAGTTAAATGAAATCTCATTAAAGTGATGTCTCCTGTGGGAATCTAATGATAATGACCATGTCAGTTATGTGATCAAACAAATGTTGCTTCCACAGATAATTATAAAAACATCATTTATGTAAGAACTTACCTGATAAATTCATTTCTTTCATATTGGCAAGAGTCCATGAGCTAGTGACGTATGGGATATACAATCCTACTAGGAGGGACAAAGTTTCCCAAACCTCAAAATGCCTATAAATACACCCCTCACCACACCCACAATTCAGTTTAACGAATAGCCAAGTAGTGGGGTGATAAAGAAAGGAGTAAAAAGCATCAACAAAGGAATTTGGAAATAATTGTGCTTTATACGAAAAAACATAACCACCATAAAAAGGGTGGGCCTCATGGACTCTTGCCAATATGAAAGAAATGAATTTATCAGGTAAGTTCTTACATAAATTATGTTTTCTTTCATGTAATTGGCAAGAGTCCATGAGCTAGTGACGTATGGGATAGCAATACCTAAGATGTGGAACTCCACGCAAGAGTCACTAAAGAGGAAGGGACAATATAAAAAAAGCCATTTTTTGCTGAAAAAAATTAATCCACAACCCAAAATATAAGTTTATTCTCATAAATGAAAAGAAAAACTTAAATCATAAGCAGAAGAATCAAACTAAAACAGCTGTTTGAAGAACTTTTCTACCAAAAACTGCTTCCCGAAGAAGCAAATACATCAAAACGGTAGAATTTAGTAAATGTATGCAAAGAAGACCAAGTTGCTGCTTTGCAAATCTGATCAACTGAAGCTTCAGTCTTAAAAGCCCATGAAGTGGAGACTGATCTAGTAGAATAAGCTGTAATTCTCTGAGGCGGGGCTTGACCCGACTACAAATAAGCTTGATGAATCAAAAGCTTTAACCACGAAGCCAAGGAAACAGCACCAAAGTATGTAAGGATCTCTCCAAAGAATTCTTAGGATTAGGACACAAAGAAGGGACAACAATTTCTCTATTAATGTTGTTAGAATTCACAACCTTGAAAAATTCACAACCATGAAAAATCAGAAAAGGAGATTCACAAGAAAGAGCAGATAATTCAGAAACTCTTCTAGCAGAAGAGATGGCCAAAAGGAACAACACTTAGTAGTTTAATGTCCAAAGAATTCATAGGCTCAAAAGGAGGAGCCTGTAAAGCCTTCAAAACCAAATTAAGACTCCAAGGAGAAGAGATTGATTTAATGGCAGGCTTGATACGAACCAAAGCCTGTACAAAACAGTGAATATCAGGAAGTTTAGCAATCTTTCTGTGAAATAAAACAGAAAGAGCAGAGATTTGTCCCTTCAAGGAACTTGCAGACAAACCCTTATCTAAACCATCCTGAAGGAACTGTAGAATTCTAGGAATTTTGAAAGAATGCCAAGAGAATTTATGAGCAGAACACCATGAAATATAAATCTTCCAAACTTGATAATAAATCTTTCTAGAAACAGATTTACGAGCTTGTAACATAGTATTAATCACTGAGTCAGAGAAACCCTATGACTAAGCACTAGGTGTTCAATTTCCATACCTTTAAATTTAATGATTTGAGATCCTGATGGAAAAATGGACCTTGAGACAGAAGGTCCGGCCTTAATGGAAGTGGCCAAGGTTGGCAACTGGACATCTGAACAAGATCCACATACCAAAACCTGTGAGGCCATGCTGGAGCCACCAGCAACACAAACGATTGTTCCATGATGATTTTGGAGATCACTCTTGGAAGAAGAACTAGAGGCGGGAAAATATAAGCAGGTTGATAACTCCAAGGAAGTGTCAACGCATCCACTGCTTCTGCCTGAGTATCCCTGGACCTGGATAGGTACCTGGGAAGTTTCTTGTTTAGATGAGAAGTCATCAGATCTATTTCTGGAATACCCCACATCTGAACAATTTGAGAAAACACATTGTGATGGAGGGACCACTCCCCCGGATGTAAAGTCTGACGGCTGAGATAATCCTCCTCCAAATTGTCTATACCTGGGATATGAACCACAGAAATTAGACAGGAGCTGGATTCCGCCCAAGCAAGTATCCGAGATACTTCTTTCATAGCTTGGGGACTGCAAGTCCCAACCTGATGATTGACATATGCCACAGTTGTGATATTGTCTGTCTGAAAACAAATGAACGGTTCTCTCTTCATAGAAACATAGAATTTGATGGTAGATAAGAACCAAAAAGGCCCATCAAGTCTACCCATATTACATGTTACTTTTTCCTTAGGATAGCCTTATGCATGTCCCAGGCATTTTAAAATTCCTTTACAGTCTTTGTGTTTACCACCTCAAATGGAAGTTTATTCCATGAATCCACCACCCTTTCTGTAAAAAAATTATTCCTCAAATTTCTCCTGAATCTGCTACCCTCTAACTTTAGATTGTGGCCCCTTGTTTTGGCATTTATTTTTTTGTGAAAAATGCTTTCAGCTTCTATTTTATTAAGTCCCTTCATATATTTGAAGGTTTCTGTCATGTCACCTCTTTCCCTTCTATCCTATAAACTATACATATTTAGATCATAGAGTCTTTCTTTGTACGTTTTATATTTTAGACCATGTACCATTTTAGTAGCCCTCCTTTGGACAGCTTCTAGTTTATTTATATCTTTCTGAAGATATGGTCTCCAGAACTGTACACAGTATTCCATATTTGGTCTAACTAATGATCTGTAAAGTGGCCTAAGAACCTTGCTATTTCTGCTACTAAAACCTCTTCCAATGCAACCAAGCATTTGACTGGCCTTGCTGGCTGCACTGTGGCATTGTGTACCAAATTTTAAATAATCTGAAATAATAATTCCCGAATCCCTTTCTTCTTTAATTACAGTCAGTAATGTACCATTGAGACTATAATTGGCCTTTGCGTTTTTGGATCCTATATGCATAATTTTGCTCTTGGTAATATTAAATTTCAGATCCCATTTATTTGACCAGTCCTCTAGTTTATTAATATCACAGTTCATTTGATCAACTCCTCCTGGAACATCTACCTTGTTACAAGTTTTTGTATCATCAGCAAACAAGCAAACCTTCCCCTAAAGCCCACTTCCAATATCACTTATGAACATGTTAAACAAAACAGGCCCAAAAAGTGACCATTGGGGAACACCACTAGTAACTGATGCCTCATTTGAATGTACTCCATTAATTGAAACCATCTGTCATCTATCTTTAAGCCAGCATTCTACCCACTTAACAATCTTAGCATCTATTCCAAGGCAATATATTTTGTGAATAAGTTTGTTGTGTGGGACAGTGTCAAATGCTTTGCTAAAGTCTAGATATGCAACATCTATGGCTCCTCCCTGGTCTATTATTTTAGTTACATGGTCAAAGAAATAAATTAGATTAGTCAGGCATGATCTTCAAGCAGTGAAACCATGCTGTCCTTTGTCTTCTAAGTTGTTTGTCTGAATGAAAGATACAAGTCTTTCCTTTAAAAGAGTTTCCATTAATTTCCCTGCAATTGAGGTCAAACTGACTGGCCTATAGTTAGCAGAATCTTCCCTACTACCCTTTTTATGAAGAGGGACTACATTGGGACTTCAACAGAGGCCAAATCTGAAGAGCCCTGAAAAGTTCCAAAATATTGATTGGTAATCTCGCCTCTTGAGATTTCCAAACCCCTTGTGCTGTCAGAGATCCCCAAACAGCTCTCCAACCTGAAAGTCTCGCATCTGTTGTGATCACAGTCCAGGTTGGCCGAACAAAAGAAGCCCCTTGAACTATACAATGGTGATCTAACCACCAAGTCAGAGATAGTCGAACATTGGGATTTAAGGATATTAATTGTGATATCTTCGTATAATCCCTGCACCATTGGTTAAGCATACAAAGCTGTAGAGGTCTCATGTGAAAACGAGCAAAGGGGATTGCGTCCGATGCTGCAGTCATGAGATCTAAAACTTCTATGCACATAGCTACTGAAGGGAATGACTGAGACTGAAGGTTCCAACAGGCTGCAACCAATTTTAAACGTCTCTTGTCTGTTAGAGACAGAGTCATGGACACTGAATCTATCTGGAAGCCTAAAAAAGGTGACCCTTGTCTGAGGAATCAAGGAACTCTTTGGTAAATTGATCCTCCAACCATGTTTTCGAAGAAACAACACTAGTTGATTCGTGTGAGATTCTGCAGAATGTAAAGACTGAGCTAGTACCAAGATATCGTCCAAATAAGGAAACTCTGCCATACCCCGCTCTCTAGTTACAGAGAGTAAGGCACCGAGAACCGTTAAAAAGATTCTTGGAGCTGTCGCCAGGCCAAAAGGAAGAGCAACAAATTGGTAATGCTTGTCTAGAAAAGAGAATCTCAGAAACTGATAATGATCTGGATGAATCGGAATATGAAGGTATGCATCCTGCAAGTCTATTGTGGACATATAATGTCCTTGCTGAACAAAAGGCAAAATAGTCCTTATAGTCACCATTTTGAAAGTAAAAAGGCTTTCCTTAGATAATGCACCAAGAATGATGCAATAAAATTTGCCCGCAAATTTTGAAAGAAAAAAACAGTCAATTTGAAAAAAAAAGACTAAACCCCAGGTAAGAAAAATATTTCCTAAATATGTTTTTCCCCAAATATCAAACTGACAGTCTGCAAAAGGAAATACATAAACCTGACTCATGGCAAATATAAGTACAATACATATATTTAGAACTTTATATTAATGCATAAAGTGCCAAACCATAGCTGAGGTGTCTTAAGTAATAAAAACATACGTACCAAAAGACACCCATCCACATATAGCAGATAGCCAAACCAGTACTGAAACGGTTATCAGTAGAGGTAATGGTATATGAGAGCATATCACAGATCTGAAAAGGGAGGTTTGCAGATCTGAAAAGGGAGGTAGGAGATGAATCTCTACGACTGATAACAGAGAACCTATGAAATAGATCTCCCGTGAGGAAAACCATTGCATTCAATAGGTGATACTCCCTTCACATCCCTCTGACATTCACTGTACTCTGAGAGGAACCGTGCTTCAAAATGCTGAGAAGCGCATATCAATGTAGAAATCTTAGCACAAACTTACTTCACCACCTCCATTGGAGGCAAAGTTTGTAAAATTTAATTGTGGGTGTGGTGAGGGGTGTATTTATAAGCATTTTGAGGTTTGGGATATTTTGCCCCTCCTGGTAGGATTGTATATTCCATATGTCACTAGCTCATGGACTCTTGCCAATTACATGAAATAAACTACATATTACTGCCAAGGATCTCTTTGATCAGCAACACAGGGGTTTACAATTTTCAGTTAAAAGTTTAAATCTAGATTATAAGTTCCTGCGGGAATAGGGCCCTCAATTCCCCCTGTATTTGTTAAATTTTGTCCAGTGTCTTATATTGTATTGTATCACCGTTTAACTTTTATCTCTGTACCCATTGACAGCACTGCAGAATCTGTTTGCACTTTATAAATAAAGAATAATAATAATAATAATAATAATAATAAAAGGGCAACTAGAGTCAAAAATAAAGTTTCATGAATCAGACGAAGCATGCATTTTAAAATAAATGTCCCTATATACTTCCATTATATGCACACTTTCTGAAGCTCTAGCTCCTACTGAGCACGTGCAAAAGTGCACAGTAAATAGGTATATGCATTTAGATCAAATGAAATTTGCCAGAAAATATTCTACTGCTCATTTCAAATTCAAAGTAAGTGTTTTTATTGTGCACTTGTTTATTTATATAATTATTTCTTCTACTGTATTTAGGGTCCTTTGAGAGGACACAAGGTTTAGATTTGGATTTTCCATTTAGTGAGAACATAAATATATAAATTTTACAGCTTTTACAAATTACAAAATAAATTGGACGATTATTTTTTCCGATTCGACTAATTGGATAAAAAAAATGTTTTCCTCTACTCCACATACTGAGTGTTACAAATATAAAACTTTACATTAACACAACTGTTTGTCCAATTTTAAAACGCATTTTTATAATGAAGAAAAACAAAACTACAAACTTTTTGAAAAGAGATAGAACTAGAAAGGGGTAAACTGCCGTTATTTACTCTTTCAGAAACTTTGCATTAAAATGAAAAAACGTCAACATGTCCACATGCTCCTGGCTGAGGCTGGCTCGCTTTTTGCTAGCTATTTTGCTTGCAGCCAATAAGAGGCGCTCAGATGGTGTTGAGGTGCCTGAGATGCACAAGTTGCACCCCAGCTAAAATAATTTTGTCTTGCAATGGTATATAATGATGTTATGATAGACTAAACCCTTAGTTGACAGTGGTGTAATTATTGGGCTTAATATACTAGAGGATGGATGGGGAGAGCAGAATCATCCAGGTAGGTCTACAAAGATTATGTAGGCTGTAGATACAAAAGATTATAAGTAAAACAGTTTTCTCACATTTTAATTGGGTATTACAATTTGTTAATGAGTCTCACAACACAGAATTGCAGAGTAGGTTCCAGCATGAGTGAAATGAGTTAATGAAAATGCTGGGACTACAGTAGAGAGCAGAGTAAGGAGAGTGTTTTGTGAACATTTGATGTTAAATAAAAAGACATAATAAGCATCTTTACAAACTCTCACCTTCACTTGCTCATTTGAAGTTACTGCACAGAAAACAATCTCAGTGAAGCCTTGGCTAGGAAACATTCGGAAACAGATACCACCAATTACACGTCCATCTTTGATCAATGCAAGGGTTTTGTGCTTCCTGAAAATAAAAGGTTACTCTAACATTTTGCTTGAAAACATGCCTCCTATCATGCATAACTTGCTAAATGTCATTTAGATTGCTAAATTAGAAATAAAATAATTTCTATTTTACTGACAATCAAATTTTGGCAATAGTAAAGATAAGTATTATGTGTGAGTATAATTCCGTCCCCCCTTATCATCTTGATAAACAAGAGCAAATAGTGTTTTTTTTCCCATTATTTATTTTCTAATGCATTTCTCATTCTACATTTTTATTGCTGCCAAATATGTGAAGCTGATACTAATATTTGTGACTATGGTTGTATCTTTAAACATCTGAAAAATGCACCGACACTTTAAAATATTTTTTTTGCAGCCATCAAAGTAACAAAATAATACAATGGCTTATAAAGTCTGCATTGTATTCATATCTATTTGGCCAAATAAAGGTTACTCACGTTTGTTATTTGTCAAAACAAAATTATGTACTTGAAATGATCCATGACTACAAAAAATCTAAACATAAAGGGCCAGATTACAAGTGGTATTTAACGATCCAGCTCGCGCTAACCCCCGCAAGAAGTAAGCTTTTTGTGTGCGTCAAGTAGCGATCGGAAGTTGAAAGTAAAACATTTTTGCTTGCGCCCTAACCCGATGAGCAAAAAGACGAAGTTAGGATATATCACACTCATTAACGTATTCCCCCATAGAAGTCAAGGGAGCAAAAAAAGTGGGGAAAAAACTAAATTTATGCTTACCTGATAAATTTCTTTCTTTCTTGACACAATGAGTCCACAGATCATCATCAATTACTGTTGGGAATATCACTCCTGGCCAGCAGGAGGAGGCAAAGAGCAAAACAGCAAAGCTGTTAAATATCACTTCCTTCCCTCCCACCCCAGTCATTCGACCGAAGTAAAAAGAGAGAAAGGAAGAAACAAGGTGCAAAGGTGCCTGAGGTTTATAATACGAAAAACACTGTCTGAAAATAACAGGGAGGGCCGTGAACTCATCCTTTCAAGAAATAAATTTATCAGGTAAGCATAAATTTTGTTTTCTTTCTAATGTCCACGGATCATCATCAATTACTGTTGGGAATCAATACCCAAGCTAGAGGACACAGATGATAAGGGAGGGACAAGACTGAGAACCTAAACAGAAGGCACCACTGCTTAAAAAAAAAAAAACCTCTCTCCCAAAGGAGGCCTCAGCCGAGGCAAAAGTATCAAATAATACAATTTTGAAAAAGTATGTAGAGAGGACCAAGTTGCATTCTTGCAAAACTGTTCCACAGAGGCTTCATTTTTGAAGGCCCAGGAAGAAGAAACAGTCCTCGTGGAATGAGCCGTGATTCTCTCAGGAGGCTGCTGTCCAGCAGTTTCATAGGCTAAGTGAATTATACTCTTCAGCCAAAAAGAAAGAGAGAAGCCATAGCTGTCCGACCCTTGCGTTTCCCAGAGAAAACGACAAACAAAGCAGAAGACTGGCAAAAATCCTTAGTCACCTGCAAATAGAATTTCAACACACGCACCACATCTAGGTTGTGCAGCAAACGATCCTTATGAGAAGGAGGATTAGGACACAAAGAAAGAACAACTATTTCCTGATTAATATTCCTATCCCAAAACACTGTAGGAAGGAAAACTAACTTAGGACATATAACCACCTTATCAGGAAGAAGGATAAGATAAGGGGATCACACTGCAATGCCGAGAGTTCAGAGGCTCTCCGAGCAGAAGAAATGGCAACAAGAAACAAAAACCCTTCCAAGATAATATCTCAATATCTAAGGAATACATAGGCTCAAACGGAGTCTGCAGAAGGACTTTAAAAACAAGGAAAAGACTCCAGGGAGGAGCAACAGGATTAAACACAGGCCTGATTCTGACTAAGGCCTAACAAAAAGATTGCACATCGGGTCCATCTGCCAGACACTTATGCAACAAAATAGACAAGGCAGATATTTGACCCTTCAAAGTACTCGATGACAAACCCTTCTCCAGACATTCCTGGAGAAAGGACAAAATCCTAGGATCCTGACTCTACTCCATAAGAAACCTTTGGACTCAACCAGTACAGATATTTATGCCATATTTTATGGTAAATCTTGCTTGTCACAGGTTTACAAGCCTGGATCAAAGTATCAATGACCGACTCCAAGAACCCACGCTTTAGATAAAATTAAGCGTATCATCTCCAAGCCGTCGGCTTCAGAGAAGTGAAATTTGGATGAAGGAAGGGACCCTGAAATAGAAGGTCCTTCCTCAGAGGGAAATTCCACGGCACCGTCAACGCATCTGTCAGGACTGCCTGTGGATCCCTTGACCTCTAACCGAACCTCGGGAGCTTGGCATTCTGCTGAATTGCCATGAGATCTAGCTCCGGCCACCCCCATTTGAGGATCAAACTGGAACACACCTCCGGATGGTGTTCCAGTTTACCTGAGGTTACCTGAGGTTTACTAAAAAAACAACCGAATTATAATTAAGAAGAGGGTGGGGTCGTGGACTCTCCATGTCCGGAAAGAAAGAAATTTATCAGGTAAGCATAAATTTTGTTTTCTTTCCTATGACAAGGAGAGTCCATGACGTCATTCCAGTTACTAGTGGGAACCAATACCCAAGCTAGAGGAAACAGAATGAACAGGGAGGGAGAAAAAGGCAGGAGGACCTAAACAGAAGGCACCACCGAGGCAAAAGTATCAAATTAGTAGAATTTGGAAAAATATGCAGAGGACCATGTAGCCGCCTTGCAAATCTGTTCCACAGAAGCTTCATTTTTGAAAGCCCAAGAAGAGGTTATAGCCCTAGTGGAATAAGCCGTAATTCTCTCAGGAGGCTGCTGTCCAGTAGTCTCATAAGCAAAACGAATCAAACTTCTTAACCAGAGAGAAAGAGTAAAAGAAGAGGCCTTCTGACCCTTACGTTTTCCAGAGAAAACAACAAACAGGGCAGAAGACTGTCGAAAATCTAGTAGTTTGTAAGTAAAATTTTAGAGCGTGCACAACATCCAAGTTATGCAAAAGACGTTCCTTATGAGAAGAAGGATTAGGACAAAAAGAAGGAACAACAATTTCCTGATTGATGTTTCAATCCGACACCACTTTAGGGAGAAATCCCAATTTAGTACGAAGGACCGCCTTATCTGTATGAAATATAAGGTACAGGGAATCACACTGCAGAGTTGAAAGCTCAGAAACTCTGCGAGCATAAGAAATAGTAAGGAGAAACAAAACCTTCCAAGCTAACAAATTTATATCAACAACATGCATCGGCTCAAACCGAGCCTGCTGCAAAACTTTAAAAACTAGGTTAAAGCTCCAAGGAGGAGCAACAGGTTTTAACACAGGACTGATTTAGACCAGGGCCTTAACAAAAGCTTGAACATCTGGTAAATCTGCCAGACGTTCGTGCAAAGAAATAGACAGTGCAGAAATCTGACCCTTCAGAGTACTGACTGACAAATCTTTCTCCAGACCATCCTGGAGAAACAATAAAAATCGGGGAATCCTCACCCGACTCCATGAGAAACCTGTAGCTTTGCACCAATAAAGGTATTAACTCCATACCTTATGTTAAATCCTGCGAGTAACAGGTTTAGGAGTATGAAGCATAGAATCGAATCGCTTCCGAAAAACCACGTCTGAACAGAACTAGGTGTTCAATCTCCAGGCAGTCAGCCTCAGAGAATCCAGATTTTGAAGTAGGAATGGACCCTGAAGTAGAAGGTCCTTCCTCAGAGGTAACCTCCAAAGGTGGAAGAGATGACATCTTCACCATATCCACAAACCAGATCCTGCGAGGCCATGCAGGAGCTAATTAATTGAAGCTCTCTCCTGTTTGATCCGAGCAATGACTCGTGGAAGGAGAGCTGCTAGATTGAAGATCGAAGGAAACACCAAAACGATTATCAGAGCGGTTTGAGGATCTCTAGACCTTGCACCATACTTTGGAAGCTAGGTGTCTTGACTAGACACCAATAGGACCAACTTTGGAAACCCCCTCTTGAGGGTTGGCCTTAAGAACATCTTCGGATGGAGAGCCCACTCCCCGCGAATAAAAAAACTCTCTGCTCATAATCCACCTCCCAGAAGTCCACCCCTGTAATGTGGATGGCAGATAGACAATCATGAGCTACCGCCTACCACAGAAAGCAAGTAACCTCCTTCATTGCTAAGGAACTCCAGGTTCCTTCCTGGTGGTTGATTTAAGCCACCAAGGTGATGTTGTCTGACTAGAATGTGAGAAACCAGACTAACGAAATTAAGGCCGAGTTGTCAAGGCATTGAAGATTGCTCTCAACTCTATATGGGAAGAGAAATTCTTCCCTAGTCCACAGACCCTGAGCTGGTAAGGAGTCCCAAACTGCTCCCCAATCTAAAAGGCTGGCGTCTGTGGTCAGAATCCCCCAGGAAGGTCTCAGGAAGCATGTGTCCCGAGACAGGAGGTCTTGTGAAATCCACCACGAAAGAGAGTCACTTGTCAGAGGATCCAGATCTATCCTTTGCATGAGATCTGAGAGGTCTCCGTTCCATTCACTGAACCTGCATAACTGCAGAGGCCTTAAATAGAACTGAGCAAAAGAAAGTAAATCCATTTAAGCTCCTTCAGAACAATCACTTCCATGCATTGGGTCACAGATGGAAGAACAGACGACTGAAGAGAAAGGCAAAAAGCCAGATAACAAAGATTCTGACATCCGTCAGTAAAATTCATGTATAGAGAATTGTAATTGTTCCCAAGAAACACACCCTTGTTTCTGGTACTAGAGAACTCTTTTACAGATTCACATTCCACCCTGGAACGTAAAATAGATAACAACGTCTCTATACTAGATCTTTCTAGTTGAAAGGATGACGCTGGAACCAATATGTTGTCCAAATAAGGCATCACTGCTATACCTGAGATTTGACCACCCAGAACCTTTTGGAAAGATTCTGGGAGTCGTAGAAGACCAAAAGGAAGGGCAACAAACTGGAAGAGCTTGTCCAGGAAGGCAAACCACAGTAACTGGGGATAATCCCTGAATGGGAACATGAAGATACGCGCCCTTCAGCTCTATGGAAGAATGGCACGAAAGGTATCCATGTTGAAAAACTGAACCCTGAAGAATTTGTTGAGACACTTTAGGTCTAAAGAAGGAATGAAAAATTCACTCCTCTTTGGGAACCACAAAAATCTGAATAGAATTCAGGACCCTGTTCCACTACAGGAACAGGAACAATCACCCCCAGGGAGAAGAGGTCCTTAACATAGTTTAAGAAGGCTTTTTTCTCTAGCTAGAATGCAGATAACCTTGATAGGATAATTCTGCCCTTGGAAGGGCAAGACTTGAATCCTAATCAGAAACCCTGGGATACTATGTCCAAAGCCCAAATATCTGGGACTTCGCGTATACCAGTCTGCCGGAAAAAATGAAATTCCTGCCCCCCTCTGATCCAAAACTGGATCGGGGGTGGACCCTCCATGCTGATTTTAAATCAGCAATAGGATTCTTGGCTAGTTTCCCCTTATTCCAAGGCTGACTAAACCTTCAAGAGGACTTGGATTGTTAGCCAGCTCTACAGCCCAGATCCCATTCTGGATTTCTCTATGGCCACCTCCTTAGAAAATAAATCGGACAAAGAGCCGTACCAATAAAAAGACAGTATTCACAACCGTAGCAACCTTGTAACTGGTCACCATCCAGATGAATATACAGTTACTTAAATAAGTCTCCAACTTATTTATAATATATATTATAGTGGGAATTGAACCACTACATACAACTATAAGAATGTGAATATGTGTGAGAGACCACAACACTATAGCTCTACACACTCCTTAAGAAATAAAATTTCCTCAAGGGGAAGGTATATATGTAACAGACTTTAGAATAAAACGCTTCAATATAAGGACAACAAATATTGAGTCCATATAAAGCAAATATGAACACCGTTAAAATAAACATATTAGAGACTTACTACTAATATGATAAAAAGGGATACATGATGTCACAGACACCCATGAGAGCCGTGAGATCACTAAAAGTAATATATGTGTGTCACCTATTCACGATGACATAGATATAAGGAGAAATATAAACATAAATTAGAAAGGGTATGATCAATATGAGATCAGAGACCCCAACAGAAAAACACTCTTTTGAAAAAGAGAGTCCAACAAAAAAGATCCTTATACTTAGAATATGGAACCTTTCTCCATATATAAAGGAATCTCAATAGAGACCTAAAATAGACACTTAGGACTACATAAAATGCCATCTATAATCAAATACCAAAAACGGTCACCAGATGGCAGACAAAACCTCTCTATTTTCTGAACAATAGAAAAAAACTACAGATACACAGCACAAAATATTTATGCTAAAAGAAAAAGCACAAATTAAAAAGGCAGTTCTTAATAAAATCTTTTTATTTAGCTATGTGGCTGAATAGTGAGAGAAGTATACTTGCGATCTGTAGACTCAAATCGCAGAGAAAACAAGGGGATCAGCTGAGAACCCGTTTCTCTAAATAAAATGTGCCAGCTCTACAGATATTAGAGCATGCTCTAAGGCGGGAAATTAATACAACATGAACCGCCACTGAGCTGGTTAAAATGGCGCCAAAACGCCAAACATACTGTACAAATGAGCCTTTAATTATTTTCATTAATAAAGGAAAAGCAAATCAGGTACCGTCTGTGGAAACTCCTTCACATAAACATCGGCACAATATGCAGCTCCTAAGCAGGGGAGGAGCAGCAGTACAAAAGGGGAACGATGCAATAGCACTGAAAACAGTTTGAATAAATAAAAACTAGATTGCATTCCCTTCACATTAGTGAAATAAGGAGATAGGGCTAAGAGATCAGGGAGATTAAACCCCGTAGTACTCTCCACAGAAAATCATGCCCCTTAGTAGATCGCTGGATCTAGTAAGATTAGGGGAGCGCTAAAATAAACGGCATTCACGAACACTGAGAACAGTACAAGCTAAGTAATATCAGGTTACAAATCTGATCAAACACAAAGACTTCCCAAACACATCGAAGGCTAAGGGGTACTATGAGAGGAAGGATCTGTACACAGTGAGAATAAAGAACATAAATTATGCTTACCTGATAATTTAATTTCCATTGTTACGAGGAGAGTCCATGGCTTCATTAATTACTTGTGGGAATACAGAACCTGGCCACCAGGAGGAGGCAAAGACACCCCAGCCAAAGGCTTAAATACCTCCCCCACTCCCTTCATCCTCCAGTCATTCTGCCGAGGGAACAAGGAACAGTAGGATAAAAATATCAGGTATAAATGATGCCAGAAGGAAAACAAAAGAAATTTAGGTCCACTCAGCTGGAGAACCGGGCGGGAGCCGTGGAATCTCCTCGTAACAATGGAAATTAAATTATCAGGTAAGCATAATTTATGTTTTCCATCTAATATGAGGAGAGTCCACGGCTTCATTCATTACTTGTGGGAAACAAATACCCAACCTCTAGAGGACACTGAATGAATAACGGGAGGGTACAAAGAAAGGCAAACCCTAAACTGAGAGCACCACAGCCTGTAAAACATTTCTCCCAAACACAGCTTCAGTCGAAGCAAAAACGTCAAATTTATAAAACTTTGTGAAAGTGTGTAAGGAGAACCAGGTAGCTGCCTTACAAATCTGCTCCATAGAGGCCCCATTCTTAAAGGCCCAAGAAGAAGCCATAGCTCTAGTTGAGTGAGCCTTAATCCTCTGAGGAGGCTTATGTCCCGCTGCTCATAGGCCAAACAAATCAAGCTCCCTAGCCAAAATGATAAAGAAGTGGAAGAAGCCTTCTGCCCCTTACGCTTCCCCAAATAGACAACAAATAAAGCTGAGGTTTGTCTGAAATCCTTCATAGCCAGAAGATAGAATTTCAAGGCTCGAACCACATCCAAGTTATGAAGTATCGGTTCCTTCGAAGAAGAAGGATTAGTACACAAGGAAGGTACCACAATATCCTGATTAATGTTACGATCAGACACCACCTTAGGGAGAAATCCCAGAGCAGTGCGAAGAACGGCCTTATCTGTATGGAAAACCAGGTAAGGAGGCTCACATTGCAAGGCCGCCAATTCAGACACCCTGTGAGCCGAGGCAATGTTCAGTAGAAAGAGAACCTTCCAAGAGTCTTAATGTCAAGTGAATGTAAAGGCTCGAATGGAGCCCCCTGCAGAACCAGATTCAGACTCCAAGAAGAAGCAGAATGTCTAAACACAGGCCTGATCCTAGACAAGGTCTGAACGAAAGACTGTATATCAGGGAGCTCAGCGAGCTTCTTGTGTAACAACACCGAAAGAGCCAAAAATTTTCCCCTTAAGAAACTGGCGGCAAGCCCTTTCTCCAAACCATCCTGGAGGAAAGAAAGAATTCTGGATACCCTGACCTTATGCCAGGAATATCCACGAGATTCACACCAGAGTAAGTAGGTCCTCCACACCTTATGATAGATGCAACGGGTGACCAGCTTTCTGGCTTGAATGAGAGTATTACTCACCCACTCAGAAAATCTTCTTCTGGCTAAGACTAGGCGTTCAATCTCAACGCAGTTAGCCTCAGAGAATCTAGATTCTGATGCACAAAGGGACCCTGTACCAGCAGATTCCTGCGACAGGGCAAACTCCACGGAGGGGACAATGACATCCCCACTAGATCCGCAAAAACCACGTCCTCCACGGCCAAGACGGAGCAATCAGAATAGTTGACGCTTGCTCCTGTTTGATGCGTGCCACTATGCGAGGTAGAAGTGTTAAAAGAGGAAATATGTAGACTAGGGCGAAGCACCAAGACACCGCTAAGGCATCTATCAGCTCTGCCTGGGGATCCATGGACCACAACCAGTATCTGGGTAGCTTGAAGTTGAGTCTAGACACCATGAGATCTATCTATGGAGTCCCCAAACTGTTGCAAATCCCTGCAAACACTTCGGGGTGAAGAGACCATGCCCCTGGATGAAACGACTGCTGAGAAAATCCGCTTTCCAGTTGTCCACACCCAGGATGTGAATCGCTGATAGCGAGCAGTCATGGGCCTCCACCCACTCTAGAATCCGAGAAAGTTCCCTCATGGCTAGAGAGCTTCTCGTTCCCCCCTGATGGTTGATGTAAGCCACAGAGGTAATGTTGTCCGACTGGAATCTGATGAACTTAGACGACCGCAGGAGAGGCCAAGCCCAAAGAGTGTTGAAGTTCCAGGATGTTGATCGGGAGAAGAGACTCCTTCTGATTCCACCTGCCCTGTGCCTTCCTGGCACCCCAAACTGCTACCCAACCTGAGAGACGTGCGTCCGTAGTCACAATCTCCCAAGATGATCTGAGGAAGGATGCCCCCTGGGACAGCTGATCTGGACGGAGCAACCAAGAGAGAGATTCAGTCGACCTGATGTCCAGAGAGATAGATCCGAATGATTGCCATTCCACTGCCTCAGCATGCATAGCTGAAGAGGCCTCAGATGGAATCTGGCAAATGGAATGACATCTATAGTGGATACCAAGAGCCCAATCACCTCCATGCATTGAGCCACTGATGGTCTTGAGGAGGATTGAAGGACAAGACAGTTGGAGACAATCTTGCAACGTCTCTGATCTGTAAGGAATATTTTCATGACTATGGAGTCGATTATCATGCCCAGGAACTCCACTCTGGTACTGGGGACCAGATAACTCTTTCCTGAGTTTATCTTTCAACCATGAGATTGCAGAAGAAGGAGTAGGGCTCTTGAATGTTTCTCTGCTACCCAGTAGGACGGAGCATGAACCAGGATGTTGTCAAGATAAGGAGCTACTGCTATCCCTCTGGATCTCGCCACCACGAGAAGAGCTCCCAGAACCTTTGTGAAGATTCTTGGAGCAGTAGCCAGCCCGAAGGAAAGAGCTACAAACTGGAAGTGCTGATCCAGAAAGGCGAACCTTAAGAACCTGAAGTGATCCTTGTGTATTGGCACATGAAGGTAAGCATCCTTCAAATCTATCGTAGTCATATACTGACCATCTTGAACTATGGGCAGTATAGACTTCATCGTGTCCATTTTGAATGATGGAACTGACAGAAACTTGTTTAAACAATTGAGGTCCAGAATCGGGCAAAACGTGCCCTCGTTCTTTGGGACCACGAAAAGGTTTGAATAGTACCCTAGACCACTTTCTGCTAGAGGTACCAGTACGATAACTCCTAGAGAGGAGAGATCCCTCACACACTCTAGGAAGGCACGTTGTTTTTCTGGTTTTGTCGATAGATTTGACAAGAGAAATCTGCCCCTGGGGGAATGAGTCTAGAAACCTATACTGTACCTCTGGGCAACAACCTCCAGAACCCAAGAATCCTGGACTTCTCTCATCCAAGCCTCAGTGAAAAGAGATAGTCTGCCCCCTACGAGATCCATAGACGGATCGGGCGCCACCCCTTCATGCCGACTTTGTTTCGGCAGGCTTCTTGCTCTGCTTGGTTTTATTCCAAGACTGAGCCAGCTTCCAAGATCCCTTGGACTGCTCGGGATTCACAGCAGGCTGTTGTCTTTGGGACTTGTCTGAACGAAAGGGACGAAAATTAGGACCCTTAGGTTTGTTCTTCTTATCCTGCTGTAGAAAGGCACCCTTGCCCCCCCGTGACCTTGGATATGATAGAGTCCAGGACTGGACCAAATAGAATCTTTCTCTGAAATGGAAGAGAAAGCAATCTAGATTTGGACGTCATGTCAGCAGACCACGACTTCAACCACAGGGCCCTCCGGGCCAGAACAGAAAAGCCTGATGTCTTGGCATTCAAGCAAATAATCTGCATATTAGCATCACAAATAAACTAATTAGCTACCCTCAGGACCTTAATTCTTTCATGTATCTCATCGAGGGGAGTCTCCACCTCGATCATCTCAGATAGAGAGTTGCACCAATAGGTAGAAGCTTCCACCACCGCAGCAACTGTGGCTGCAGGTTGAAATACGAACCCCGTGTGCTGAAACATCTTTCTTAACAGGGTCTCTAATTTCTTATCCATGGGTTCCTTAAATGACAAACTATCATCAAGAGGGATAGTGGTGCGCTTAACAAGTGTGGAGATAGCTCCATCCACCTTAGGGACAGATTCCCAAAATTCTAGCTGAGAGTCTGGATCCTGGAACAATTTTTTAAATGAAGAAGAAGGGGAGAAAGACGATCCAAGTCTCTCCCATTCATTCTTAATAATATTCGCTATCTTTATGGGAATCGGGAAAGTTTGGGGCACTACTGGGGCAGATTCCGACTCAGAGAGAGAATCCTCGGAATCCTCTGCATCAGCGGATAATCTAGTCTCAGATACATTCAACGGAGTAGATGACCCCTGGGAAGGATAGCAATGTTTAACCTTTCGCTTGTGCTTGGTCTGGTGAGGTAAAGCATTAAAGACCGCAGATACCGCCGTTTGCAACTGCTCAGCAAAATCAGGCGGTAACATGGCCCCTCCTGCAGGAGGATTAAAAGTGCACCGGGGAGCTGCATGTGTAATCGGAGATGAATGTAGGGAATGCACCTCGCGGGACGGAGAGCCCTCAGAGGTGGACGGCTCAGTGGTACTACACATGTTATTTCTTTTAGACAGCACTACTTTATCGAGGCATGTGGAACATAGTTAAGCAGGCGGGTATACCACAACCTCCTCACAGTAAACACAGGCATTAGGCAGAGTCCTCCATAGCTTGCGCCTTTAATAACTTTAACAAAAATTAAATAGGCACCTTTATACGCCCAATGGCTGGGGCACTCACCACCTCCTATGACCCAGGCCCACAGAAAAACTCGCTTTTGTCTCCTGCCACCAACAGTCAGGAAAGGAAGAGGAAAGAGCCACACCAGGTCACGTGAAGAGCCATGAAGGACCACCCCTGCAGTCAGCAAAAGGCGCGCAAAGAAAAAAGGCTGCGCAGTAATTCAGGGAGGAAAAGGCCTGACTGTTCCACATTGCCCGAGCCACATTTTACACATGTCGCAGCAATAACACAATAAAGCAATCATGGATACATTACCCCCCTGTTCAATAATCACCTTCCGGAGATATTAACCCTTGATTCTATACAGATAAAAGGAGCCACATTGTGACCCTGTCTTCTTGCGTTATCATTACATATATAGAAAATGAAACAATCTTACCAGAATCAAGGCAGGGTAACAGGAACACGGTCTCTCAAGTTTGATAGTGTGTAGCCTCGCTCCTGACATTGACTTGAGTGAAGAAAGCAGGCAGCGAAACTCATCAACGCTGATTGCTTAAGGAGCTGTTAATATGAGTCGGGATGGTTTCACAGAAAGAGTCTCTCTGCATCTCCGGACTCTAACTTCCATCCATGATCTCACCGAGAGGCTGACAGGACTACTTAAAACTCCAGTCCCATCTCGAAGATAAGAGACTACTTACCCTCCATAAGAGACTACTCCGAAATCTTATGACACATCTCTGCCAACGACCTGTAACGAAAGGCAAAGAATGACTGGGGGATGAGGGGAGTGGGGGAGGTATTTAAGCCTCTGGCTGGGGTGTCTTTGACTCCTCCTGGTAGCCAGGTTCTGTATTCCCACAAGTAATGAATGAAGCCGTGGACTCTAATCGCATTAGATGGAAAAACCATTCCCACAGTTGCAATAACTAAGTGCAGAGGAGAAACCCTCTCCATACAACCGTCTGCCTCGTAACTGCGCAACAAAACATATTAACAGAGCTTCTTGCTTGGCAGTTACATAACACACATCTCCAGAAAATGTTTAGCCCTTATAAAAAAGAAGCACCTAAAATATCTGAAATAACAGAATATACAGGGATAAAAGGAGGAAGTAAAGAAGTCACCATGACCCTTAGTCCCCACACACCATAAGTCCTGGTCTTATACTGTAAAACAGCCCAGTAACAGAGCGGCAAAATCCCTGTTCATGGCAGAAGGCCAGATAGCTGCTCAGCCACATTATATCCGAAAAAACGGATAAATATAAGAAATATACAAACCAAACCCCTTTAGAAGGGCTTAGTCCTGAGTCAAATAAATATATAAGAAAGGACTTACCCTCCAGGGAAACTTCTGCTGCGGAGAAGACACAGCAGCTGCAGGTCTGAAAGCCTCACTTGACCGCCAACAGGGACCTGTAGACAGAGAAAGAACAAAGTAACCAACTCTGGCTTTCACTAAAGGTGGTAGCAATAATGTTAGAAATAAAGCAGACAACCTCGCCGCTTTCTAACTGTTAAGAGCCACCATTACTCTTACTAAAGAGATTGACATGGACACAGCATAGCCCCAATCTTTGCTAACAGGATTAAATATCTTCAGACACCAACTTCCCACATCCTCCATTGACAAAGGCAATGACTGGGGATTTACATTTAACAGCTTTGCTGGGATTCTCTTTGCCTCCTCCTGCTGGCCAGGAGTTGAATGTCCCAGTAGTAATTGGAATGACATTGTGGACTCTCCATGTCATAGGAAAGAAATATGATTTTACAAGTTGTCATCTACTTAACTGCAAAGGGCTCCAGTGAAGACATATATATGTTTATATGTTTGTACATATGTTTTTATGTGTATATATGTCTTTAAATACATATGTACACATAAAAATACATAAATATATATATATATATATATATATACACAGTATACTGAGTCTATTAGGGAGAAGGTATCAAAAATCCACTTTATATTAATTATTATCGGGTGCAGACCTTGTAAACAAATACATTTACAAGATTCAAAGAAGAAAGTTTGGAGAGGTCATAGTAGTGTTCTCTCCAAAAGAGACAGGGATTTCAGCACTCCATATAGTAAACAATTATTTATTTAAATATTTAGTTCAATGCATGCATATGTAAGAATTAATTTAGAAATAGGTGTTTCAGGCCTCTACGTAACCAAACAACCTCTGGGTCCCCTAAGCCAAAACCACACAAGATTGTTGTAAATAAAATAAATTTATTTGTGCAAACAAAAAAAGTCAAAAAATCACATACATTTAAAAATACATTTTGTACATTAAATGCATAGATAAAGCTGGCCAGCTCACTCAGGTTAATATGATGCAGATAAATACCTAAAAATAGGTTATTGAGTTCTTAGGCAACACCCCTACCAGTGGGTAGCCCTGTGTACCAACAGGAATCTGCTACCATGGATAATAGTGGGGATCCATGCGTAATCACTCATTTAGGGCACAAATGAAAATGACAACACCTATCTCAGAGGGTAACCCAAACAAATTAGAAAGGCTTGTTACCTTGAGATTAATAATAGGATACGCCCTGAGGAAGCCCCAATGACATTCGGTCACGTGGGGGGTGAAACGGCCGTTGGCGTGTGACGTCATTTGCACAGCTGAGAACCAGCCCCTGATAGATACTCGATGCAGTACACAGCTCTTCTAACTACAGCAGCAAGCAGGCACCACACCCGGATTTTTCATCAAGCTTAAAAGGAGAAGCACTACAAGCGCACAAAAGTGATTTGTAAAGTATTCATGGACTTACGAGTCTGTAATGGAATGTACTGTCTGGAACATGCACTAAAGCATATACACTTAAGCTTTGAACAAAATCATAGCGGATGTGGAAAGCCCTATTAACATAGTTCTTATGTAATCTATACTGCTTGCACTATACATGTGATTGATACTATTGCTGTGATTACACATCTATCATTAGAGATACATAGATCCCTATTTAGTACTAAGGTAGCTGGAACCTTTTTTAATATTGGTGCTACCCCCTCTGGTCAGGGTGTTGTTTTCTCAATGTAAAGTGTGTAAAATGTAATGCATGTAAAATTTTGTTACATTCTTACAGTTTAGCACATAAGTAACTGACATAGATCCTATTATTAATCTCAAGGTAACAAGCCTCTCTAATTTGTTTGGGTTACCCTCTGAGATAGGTGTTGTCATTTTCATTTGTGCCCTAAATGAGTGATTACGCATGGATCCCCACTATTATCCATGGTAGCAGATTCCTGTTGGTACACAGGGTTACCCACTGGTAGGGGTGTTGCCTAAGAACTCAATAACCTATTTTTAGGTATTTATCTGCATCATATTAACCTGAGTGAGCTGGCCAGCTTTATCTATGCATTTAATGTACAAAATGTATTTTTAAATGTATGTGATTTTTTGACTTTTTTTGTTTGCACAAATAAATTTATTTTATTTACAACAATCTTGTGTGGTTTTGGCTTAGGGGACCCAGAAGTTGTTTGGTTACGTAGAGGCCTGGAACACCTATTTCTAAATTAATTCTTACATATGCATGCATTAAACTAAATATTTAAATAAATAATTGTTTACTATATGGAGTGCTGAAATCCCTGTCTCTTTTGGAGAGAACACTACTATGACCTCTCCAAACTTTCTTCTTTGAATCTTGTAAATGTATATATATATATATATATATATATATATACACACATATAAACATACATATATATATATATACATATTATATCTAAATATACATAAACATATTTTAGACATGTATGTATATATATATATATATATATATATATACACACATACATATGTGTTTGTGTGTGTGTGTGTGTGTGTGTGTGTCTTTGTTAAAGCCCATATCTTGCCTTTTTTCTCTCACACCTAAGACCTTGTATCTTTAAGCCCTTAAAACGTTTTTTGTGCAATATTTTTTGAAATAATTTTTATTATGTAGTGTTACTGTACTTTGTAAGGTACCAACCCACACAAACACCTGCAATAAACCCCTTATTGCTTCCGCAAAATGTTTAGCGCTCCACTCTTAATCTGTCCCAAAATACATAAAAAGCTATTTTAACATGAACCGCAACATAAAAAGTTAAAAAGGCTCCTCTGGGTTTTTTTAACTCTGAGATTAGCATCTTCTGCATGTACTCAATGCGCAGGCTGTGGACTTGCTTTTCTATCAATTAAACTCATGCATAAGAGGATACGCTGCGGAATCTGTTGGCGCTCTACAAATACCTGATAATAATACTTTTGAATTAGCAGCTAAGGTGCCAATTTCTTTGTTTAAGGGATAGGAATGTCAAATTTAAACTTGCATGATTCAGATAGTGCATGTAATTTTAAGATACTTTGAAATTCACTTCTATTTTCAAATGTGCATCGTACTTTTAGTATCCCATGTTGAAAAATAATACAAACATATCCTACTCTATTGGGAGCTAGCTGCTGATTGGTGCCTGCACACATTTGTCTCTTGTGATTGGCTAACTAGATGTGTTCAGCTAGCTGCCAGTAGTACAATACTGTTTCTACACCAAAGGATAACAAGATAATGAAGCAAATTTCATAAAAGAAATACATTTGGGCTTTTCTGTCCTTTTAAATTAGCTTTTCATATAATAAAGTGTGCTACAATAGTTTGCTTATGATTTAATTCCCCGCCATGCTAATGAGTTTTATGACCCTTTAGTTTATAATGTAGCAAAAAAATATATATAAGTATGTATGAAAAACGTACGGATCAAATACAAGACGTGTGATATACTCTTTAGGCATTCGAGGTAGTTGATGAGAGAAAACATTTTGTAAGCCAACAAGCCATATCATGATCTTCTTATTTGGTTTCTGGTTTAGAGAATTTCCAACAACATGGAATTCTATTACTCCTCTGCGTTCCTCCAATCTTGCAGCTTCATCTCTTGCTGAGATTGCAGACAAGAAGCTTGTCTAATAAGCAAAAAACAAGAGAAAAAGAAAACAAATAGTAACTAAATAGTTACATCTCTATCTTGAAATGCTGATTATATTTTGTATATAAAGTTTTTGTTATATAATGTGATGGTAGTAGTAGAAGATTATGATTTTAAAGAAAAAAAAACTGCACAAAGGAAAGGTGTTCCCTGGACTGTTACAAATGGGATGATAAGTTCTGTGTACCATAACAAAAATCTGTAAATAGCTACATACATAAATATACTTACAATTAAACTGTTTGTTTTTTTACACTCAAAGTAGAACCTTAATGTAGGGTAAATGGCTTCTGACCACTGGAGTAGATGGTAACTCTTCCCAGTATGTTTGCCAGCTGTGCTTTATAAAAATACCGGACAACCTATAGGTGATTGGATACGGGACGTATCTGGGTTCACACAATGTCTCCACAAAAGCTCAACCTTAGGCCCCAACCTTGATCCCACCACATATATTTTTCACAACAGTCATTTTATCCCCTTGGTTGCCAGTAACACATGTACAGAGCAGTGATGTGACCCCCTTGGCTGCTAGAGGTACACAACCAGCAATGATTGAACACCCCCATGGTTGCCTGTAACACATATAATAGAAAATGCACAGTGTAACTTTTTTTTTTAGCCATAATTCTAATGCATAGAGGCCTAGAAGGCCCTTTACATTTAGCTGACAGGTGTCTTTAAAAATACTGGATATTTAAATGTCCAGTATTTTTATACAGATTTTACTGGAAAGCCTGCTAAAATACTGGACTGAATACTGGACACCTGGCAACCCTACCTCCCAGTAGTCTAAATGGTGGATTTCACCCCTAGATATATGCTTTCCCTTACTGCTTGAGTTAGTTTACATAAACCTAAGAAAAAAAAACTATGTATTTGTAAAAAATAAAGATTTTGACCATGAAATAACTCTGAGAAACATAAGCACAAGAAATATCTGTGCCAAGCAGGGTGGACCTTCATAAGTTCTAATTTGAGTATGATTAAATACATTTATTGGTAACTATAAATCTGGTTTTCTCTCACAGTCTCATAGAATAATATCACTACTGTTGGGTGAGCATCAAAGTCTGGATCAAGTGATGTCTAGGGAGAAAAGAAAATGAAGTAAAGACAGTAAGACCTTTAGACTAAACATTGCTTACCCTGAGCCAAACACTATAAAGGTAGATTTTAGGCAATGTATGCAAGAAAGACCATGTTGGCTGCCTTGCATAACTGTTCCACTAAAGATTTGTAAAGACAGCCCTGTGATGGTGCAACTACTGTAGTGAATGAACCCAAATTTAAAAGGGAGCGGGGTTTTTCTAATACATCACAACAGGTTATAAGAAATTGTGACAATGCAGGCAATAGAATTAACTTTAATAGTGGATTTTTAGATAATAACTTCTAAAAGGATTTCAATAGGCATGCCATAATACTGTTACTACATTTTTAAATAGCAAACAATTACAAGTTGTTTCCAGGTTGTACTTTCTTAACCCTTTTGCTGCTAAGCCATTTTTTACCCCAGTGCTGAGCCAATTTTTAGCTTTTTTTTCAGTGAGTGACCAACACAAATTATATATTGTTTATTTTAGCAGGCCCAGCAGATTTACAATATCAAATTGTTATATTTAAAATTCATAATGAGATAGCTCCGGCAAAAACTGTAAAAAAACAAAATTTATGCTTACCTGATTTTTCTTTCTTTCCAGATATGGAGAGTCCACAACGTCATCAATTAATAGTGGGAATATCACTCCTGGCCAGCAGGAGGAGGCAAAGAGCACCACAGCAAAGCTGTTAAGTGTCACTCCCCTACCCACAATCCCTAGTCATTCGACCGGAGGAAAATGGAAAAAAGGAATAACACAAAGGTATAAAGGTGCCTGAGGTTTAGTCAAAAACAACTGTCATAATTTTAGGGGTAGGGTTGTGGACTCTCCATATCCAGAAAGAAAGAAATTTATCAGGTAAGCATAAATTTTGTTTTCTTTCCTAAGATATGGAGAGTCCATGATGTCATCAATTACTAGTGGGAACCAATACCCAAGCTAGAGGACACAGATGACTGGGGGGGAGAACAAGACAAGCAGACCAAAACAGAAGGCACCACCGCTTGAAGAACCTTTCTCCCAAAAGAAGCCTCAGCCGAGGCAAAAGTAGCAAATTTGGAAAATTTGGAACAGGGATGCAGAGAGGACCAAGTTGCCGCCTTGCAGATCTGTTACACAGAAGCTTCATTTTTGAAAGCCCAAGAAGAGGAGACAGCCCTAGTGGAATGAGTTGTAATTCTCTCAGGAGGGTGCTGACTGGCAGTCTCATAAGCAAAACTAATAACACTTATCAACCAGAGTAAAAGAGAAGTGGCAGTAGCTTTCTGACCCTTACGCTTTCCTGAGAAACAAACAAACAGGGCAGAAGACTTGCGAAAACCCTTAGTCGCCTGTAGGTAGAATTCTAGAGCACGAACAACATCTAAGTTGTGCAACAGAAGTTCTTTATGAGAAGGAGGATTGGGACAGAGAGAAGGAACAATTTCCTGATTAATATTTCTACCTGAAACCACTTTAGAAAGAAACCCCAATTTAGTACGAAGAACCGCCTTATCCGCATGAAAGATAAGGTAAGGCGAATTACACTGCAAAGCTGAGAGTTCTAAAACTCTCAGAGCAGAAGATATAGCAATAAGAAACAAAACCTTACAAGATAACAACTTCATATCTATGGAATGCATTGGCTCAAACGGAGCCTGCTGCAAAACTTTAAAAACAAGGTTAAGGCTCCAAGGGGGAGCAACAGGTTTAAACACAGGCCTAAATCTAACCAGGGCCTGACAAAAAAATTGGGCATCTGGCACATCTGCCAGATGCTTGTGTAACAAAAACATAATTTATGTAAGAACTTACCTGATAAATTCATTTCTTTCATATTAGCAAGAGTCCATGAGCTAGTGACGTATGGGATATACATTCCTACCAGGAGGGGCAAAGTTTCCCAAACCTCAAAATGCCTATAAATACACCCCTCACCACACCCACAATTCAGTTTAACGAATAGCCAAGAAGTGGGGTGATAAGAAAGGAGCGAAAGCATCAAAATAAGGAATTGGAATAATTGTGCTTTATACAAAAAAATCATAACCACCACAAAAAAGGCTGGGCCTCATGGACTCTTGCTAATATGAAAGAAATGAATTTATCAGGTAAGTTCTTACATAAATTATGTTTTCTTTCATGTAATTAGCAAGAGTCCATGAGCTAGTGACGTATGGGATAATAAATACCCAAGATGTGGAACTTCCACGCAAGAGTCACTAGAGAGGGAGGGATAAAATAAAGACAGCCAATTCCGCTGAAAAATAATAATAATCCACAACCCAAAACAAAAGTTTTAATCTCAATAATGAAAAAAACTGAAATTATAAGCAGAAGAATCGAACTGAAACAGCTGCCTGAAGTACTTTTCTACCAAAAACTGCTTCAGAAGAAGAAAACACATCAAAAATGGTATAATTTAGTAAAAGTATGCAAAGAAGACCAAGTTGCTGCTTTGCAAATCTGATCAACAGAAGCTTCATTCCTAAACGCCCAGGAAGTAGAAACTGACCTAGTAGAATGAGCCGTAATTCTTTGAGGCGGGGATTTACCTGACTCTACATAAGCATGATGAATCAAAGACTTTAACCAAGACGCCAAAGAAATGGCGGAGGCCTTCTGACCTTTTCTGGACCCAGAAAAGATAACAAATAGACTAGAAGTCTTTCTAAAATCTTTAGTAGCTTCAACATAATATTTCAAAGCTCTTACTACATCCAAAGAATGTAAAGATCTCTCCTTTGAATTCTTAGGATTAGGACACAATGAAGGAACCACAATTTCTCTACTAATGTTGTTAGAATTCACAACCTTAGGTAAAAATTTAAATGAAGTCCGCAACACTGCCTTATCCTGATGAAAAATCAGAAAAGGAGATTCACAAGAAAGAGCAGATAACTCAGAAACTCTTCTAGCAGAAGAGATGGCCAAAAGGAACAGAACTTTCCAAGAAAGTAATTTAATGTCCAGAGAATGCATAGGTTCAAACGGAGGAGCTTGTAAAGCCCTCAGAACCAAATTAAGACTCCAAGGAGGAGAGATTAACTTAATGACAGGTTTGATACGAACCAAAGCCTGTACAAAAAAATGAATATCAGGAAGATTAGCAATCTTTCTGTGAAAAAGAACAGAAAGAGCAGAGATTTGTCCTTTCAAAGAACTTGCAGACAAACCTTTATCCAAACCATCCTGAAGAAACTGTAAAATTCTAGGAATTCTGAAAGAATGCCAGGAGAATTTATGAGAAGAACACCAAGAAATGTAAGTCTTCCAGACTCGATAATAAATCTTCCTAGACACAGATTTACGAGCCTGTAACATAGTATTAATTACTGAGTCAGAGAAACCTCTATGACTAAGAATCAAGCGTTCAATTTCCATACCTTCAAATTTAATGATTTGAGATCCTGATGGAAAAAAGGGCCTTGAGATAGGTCTGGTCTTAACGGAAGAGTCCAAGGTTGGCAACTGGCCATCTGAATGAGATCCGCATACCAAAACCTGTGAGGCCATGCTGGAGCCACCAGCATCACAAACAAATGTTCCATTAGAATTTTGGAAATCACCTTTGGAAGAAGAACTAGAGCGATTAAAACTTCTTTAAGTAAAGAGCGAATAAATTCCATCTTAAATAAATATGAAGATTTATCAGTGTCAATATCTGAGACAGAATCCTCTGAACCAGAAAAATCCTCATCAGAAACAGACAAATCAGAATGATGACGGTCATTTAAAATTTCATCTGAAAAATGAGAAGTTTTAAAAGACCTTTTACGTTTACTGGAAGGAGGAATAACAGACATAGCCTTCCTAATAGATTTAGAAACAAAATCTCTTATATTAACAGGAACATCCTGAGTATTAGATGTTGAGGGAACAGCAACAGGTAATGGTATATTACTAATGGAAATACTATCTGCATTAGCAAGCTTATCATGACATTCATCACAAACTACAGCCGGAGGAACAGTTACCACAAGTTTACAACAAATGCATTTAACTTTGGTAGAACCAGCATCAGGCAGCGTCTTTCCAGAAGTAGATTCTGATCCAGGGTCAATCTGAGACATCTTGCAATATGTAATAGAAAAAACAACATATAAAGCAAAATTATCAAATTCCTTAAATGACAGTTTCAGGAATGGGAAAGAATGCCAATGAATAAGCCTCTAGCAACCAGAAGCAATGAAAAAATGAGACTGAAATAATGTGAAAAAAAGGTGGAGACAAGAATGACACCCACATTTTTTAGCGCCAAAAAAGACGCCCACATTATTGGCGCCTTAAATTTTTTGGCGCCAAGAATGACGCCACATCCGGTAACACCGACATTTTTGGTGCAAAACATCAAAAAAATGACGCAATCACGAACAACTTCTGGCGTCAAGTATGACACCAGAAATGACAAAAAAAAATTTGCGCCAAAAAAGTCAGCGCCAAGAATGACGCAATAAATTGAAGCACTTTCAGCCCCCACGAGCCTAACAGCCCACAGGGAAAAAAAGTCAATTTGAAAACAATTTTTAAGAAAAAATTGATTATTCATATGCATTAACCCAAATAATGAAACTGACTTGTCTGAAATAAGGAATATTGATCATCCTGAATCAAGGCAAAAATAAGTTTAAAGACATATATTTAGAACTTTATATAAAAGTGCCCAACCATAGCTTAGAGTGTCACAAAAAATAAGACTTACTTACCCCAGGACACTCATCTACATATAGTAGATAGCCAAACCAGTACTGAAACGAGAATCAGTAGAGGTAATGGTATATAAGAGTATATCGTCGATCTGAAAAGGGAGGTAAGAGATGAATCTCTACGACCGATAACAGAGAACCTATGAAATAGATCCCGTAGAAGGAGACCATTGAATTCAAATAGGCAATACTCTCTTCACATCCCTCTGACATTCACTGCACTCTGAGAGGAAAACCGGGCTCCAGCCTGCTGCGAAGCGCATATCAACGTAGAATCTAGCACAAACTTACTTCACCACCTCCACGGGAGGCAAAGTTTGTAAAACTGAATTGTGGGTGTGGTGAGGGGTGTATTTATAGGCATTTTGAGGTTTGGGAAACTTTGCCCCTCCTGGTAGAAATGTATATCCCATACGTCACTAGCTCATGGACTCTTGCTAATTACATGAAAGATATAGATAAAGCAGAAATCTGACCCTTCAGAGAACTGACTGACAATCACTTCTCCAGACCTTCCTGGAGAAAAGACAAAATCCTAGGAATCCTGACCCTAGGATCCTGACCCTAGATTCGGATGAAAGAATGGACCCGGAGTTAGAAGGTCCTTCCTCAGAGGTAGCCTCCAAGGTGGAAGAGAAGACATCTTCACTAACTCTGCATACCAGATCCTGCGAGGCCACACATTATTTATTAGAATTACCGATGCTCTCTCCTGTTTGATATGAGCAATGACTCGTGGAAGTAGAGTAAATGGAGGAAAATGATAAGCCAGACTGAAATCCCAAGGAACCACCAAAGCATCTATCAGGGCGGCCTGTGGATCTCTTCACCTTGAACCATACCTTGGAAGCTTGGCATTCTGCCGAGACGCCATCAGATCCAATTCTGGCATCCCCCATTTGGGGGTTAACCTGGAGAACAACTCCAGATGGAGTGCTGATTCTCCTTGATGAAATGTCTGTCTGCTCAGGAAATCCGCTTCCCAGTTGTCCACACCTGGAATGTGGATGGCAGACAGACAGCAATTGTGAGCTTCCACCCACTGAACTATCTGAGCCACCTCCTTCATAGCTAATGAACTCCGAGTTCCTCCCTGGTGGTTGATGTAAGTCACTGAGGTGACATTGTCTGACTGGAACCTGATAAACTGGGCTAAGGACAACTGAGGCCAAGCCATCAGAGCATTGTAAATCACTCTCAACTCCAAGATGTTGATGGGAAGAGCCGACTCCTCCCGAGTCCATAGTCCCTGCGCCTTTAACAAGTCCAAGACTGCTCGCCAGCCCAGCAGGCTGGCGTCCAAGGTCACAATCACCCAGGAAGGTTGACGGAAGTATGTGCCCCGAGACAGATGCTCCTGAGAGAGCCTCCAAGGAAGGGAGTCTCTTGTTGACTGATCTAGATCTATCCTTTGAGACAGGTCTGAATGGTCCCCATTCCATTGCCTGCGCATGCATACCTGCAGCGCTCTCAAATGGAATCGAGCAAAAGGAATGATGTCAATGGAAGCAACCATTAGACCAATTACTTCCATACACTGAGCGACTGATGGCTGAACAGTAGACTGCAGAGAGAGGCAAGGAGGACAGAATCTTGGATTTTCTGACCTCTGTCAGAAAAATTTTCATTGATAGGGAATCTATTATGGTCCCTAAGAAAACCACCCTTGTAGCTGGAACAAGGGAACTCTTTTTCCAGATTCACTTTCCATTCGTGGGAACATAGAAAAGACAACAAAATCTCTGTATGAGAGTTTGCTTGTTGAAAAGATGGCGCCTGCACCAATATGTCATCCAGGTAAGGTGCCACTGCAATTCCCCAAGCCCTGACCATTGCCAATAGAGCCCCAAGAACCTTTGAGAAAATTCTGGGAGCTGTGGCAAGGCCAAATGGAAGAGCCACAAACTAAAAGTGTTTGTGTCTAGAAAGGCGAATCTCAGGAACTTGTGATGATCCCTCTGGATGGGAACATGAAGATACACATCCTTCAAGTCTATGGTCATCATGAACTGACCCTCTTGTACCAAGGGAAGAAAGGGCCGAATGGTTTCCATTTGAAGGATGGTACCCTGAGAAACTTTTTTAGATATTTCAGATCTAGAATAGGACAAAAAGTTGCCTCTTTTTTGGGAACCACAAACAGGTTTGAGTAGAATCCCAGGCCCTGCTCTTTTACAGGAACTGGTACTATCACTCCCAGGGAAGAAAGCTCCCAAACACAGTTCAAGAATGCCTCTCTTTTTATCTGGTCTGCAGATAATCTGGAAAGGTGGAATCTGCCCCTGGGAGGGAAGGTCTTGAATTATCTTCTGTAACCCTGAGATACTACGTCCACAGCCCAAGGACCTGGAACATTTCATATCCATGCCTGATAAAACAGAGAAAGTCTGCCCCCCACTTGGATCCAGCCCCAGACTGGAAGCAACCCCTTCATGCTGACTTAGACTCAGCTGTGGATTTCTTTGATTGCTTCCCCTTGTTCCAAGACTAATTGGGGTTCCAAGAAGACTTGTATTGTTCCTGCTTGGAAGAGTGAGAGGAAGACTTTCCTTTGAAGTTATGAAAGGAACGAAAATTACTTAGACGTCCCGTAGGTCTGTTCTTCTTGTCTTGTGGTAGAAAAGACCCTTTTCCACCCATAATATCAAAAATTATTTCTGCCAGACCAGGTCCAAACAAGGTCTTACCCTTGTAAGGAAGTGATAGAAGCTTGGACTTAGAAGAAACATCCACTGTCTATGATTTTAGCCACAGCACCCTGCAAGCTAGCACAGCAAAGCCAGATATCTTGGCTCACAGTTTAATAACTTGCATGGTAGCATCAGAAATAAAGGAGTTGGCCAGCTTGAGAGCCTTAATCCTATATTGGATCTCCTCCAAAGGAGTCTCTACTTGAAGATAATCAGATAAAGCATCGTACCAATAAGATGCCGCACTAGACACAGTGGCGATACAAACTGCCGGTTGCCATTGGAGACCTTGATGAACATACATCTATTTCAAGAAAGCCTCCAGCTTTTTGTCCATTGGATCCTTAAAAGAGCAGCTATCCTTTATAGGAATAGTAGTTCTCTTAGCCAGAGTAGAAATGGCCCCTTCTACTTTAGGCACCGTACACCATGAATCTTTAATGGAGTTAGCGAAAGGAAACATCTTTTTAAAAACAGGCGACGGGGGAAAACAGAATCCCTGGCTTCTTCCATTCCTGCGCAATAATCTTTGTTGCACGGTCTGGAACAGGAAACACTTCCACAGAGGAAGGAACATCAAAGTATTTATTAAGTTTACTTGATTTCTTAGGGCTGACAACGACAGGTGGGTCAGAGTCGTCCAAAGTAGCCAAAACCTCCTTTAAAAATACTCGAAGATGTTCAAGATTAAATCTGAAGGATAATACTTCAACATCAGATGAAGGAATTATACTGTCCGAATGTGAGATTTCACCCTCAGAAGCTACCAATCTATCCTCCTCATCAGACTTATGAGGGAGGTCGACCTGAGTAGCAGAAGTTGGGACAGAAACCTTAATATCTGAATCTCTAATGTTCCTCCTGCGTTTTCCCTTTAGCATAGGAATGGCAGATAATGCCTCAGATACCGCCAAAGATACCTGAGCAACAATTTCTGCAGGCAAATACACTCCACCAGGAGACTTAGAGGAACCGCAGGGCACTGTATGTGACGCCACTAAGGCTTGGGACGTTTGAAGAGAAAGCTGTGGCATAGCCTGAAGAGACAGTTGGCTCAGAAACAAAGAGACTGTTTTTATTTTTTAAAGTCCTCTTTACACATGAGGAACACAAGGATTTTCCAAGCAAAGCAGGCACCTGTCCATAGTAGCAGAGTCCTGATCCATGATTGGAAAAAGTGAATTTAATCAACGTGCTGTTTCTTTAATTAACAGATAGGGCAATAGAGACCATAAATAAAAAATAAATAAAAAATAAAGTACTGCACCTTACTACTTGCAAATATATATATATAGATTAGAGATTCTCAGTGGTGCAGTACAGAAATAAAAGCACTTTTTTTCTTGCAAGGTATTCACTGTTTTTACAGTGATCACCTGACTATTCAGACAAAATATATATATTTTTTAAGAGAGGGACTTTACACTTTATTAGGGGTCTCTTGACACCTTTTTTATTTAATGTGTACATAATGTAATATCCTCAAGCAAATCCCCTAGTGTTTTTTTTAACTGCTTGATCTTACTGCTCCAAGACTGCCACCATATGAAAAAGCAGACCATTCTCTTTCAAACGAGGGGTCTTGGAGGTTTGTGGCTGCTAAGAGAGCTGAGATTGAGGGGTTTGAATAACCTCCCCCTATCCAGCTCCCTTGCAGCTACTTGGTTTAGCCCATTTGTGACATCACCAAGTGCGTACATGGTGACATCACCAGCACTCCCATGAAGCCTCAGAGTGCCTCCCACTAGGCCACCAAACCCTCCCACTAGGCCACCAAAGATCCCCAGCCTGTAGTGTGGAGGATCGCTGTGATGTGCATGACGAACTATTGCTTGTCATGCGCATCAAAGGGGTTAAAGCAAAAACTATAGAATGCCCCCCCCCCCCATAACTAGCAGAATTATCAACATTTTGATTAATAAACTTGTGTAGTCTTTTCTTTAGGGACAATTATAAAAATATTTTACATCTTTGGATTATTCCCAAGAAATCTCTCTGCAGGAATATGGGCCACTACATAAACAGTGGAGGAGTCAACAATGCAAAGGAAACATCAAGCTTATTAAAAAAAGTTCTCAACTGAAATAACAGTAGCAGTACAAAAAAAACACAAGCTTAATTTGTCCATCAGTCTGCAGACGTAAGCTTACAAACTGCATAAAACTATTGAACAATTGCTAAATGTAATATCATCTACCTGAGTAAACACACTTGAGACATATTCAAGGACAGGAAACATCTTTCTTTCCATAAACAAGCAATTGTATCATTATGTGACCAAAAATGCACTTATCTTGAAGCAGAATAAACTTATCAACTAACCTCTGAAAAATAAACAAAAAAACTGCTGTTTCTAGTAAAAGAGGCAGAGGATGCTGGGAAACATCATAACTGAATTGCTTGTACCATACATTTAAAGTGACATAGCAAATATATTTCAGCAATGGAGCCACCCCAGGGATAATCCTCCAAAGTGTATAGAGTGCCTGCATATCACAAACATTTGCAAGGTCACAGATGGAACTCAAATATTGGTCTGAAGGTGGCTGGATCTGTGTAGTAGCAAGAATGCTGCAGTGAAACACGTCAAATCTTCATTCTTCATTGATGTAAAATAACAAACAATTCAGCTGAACCTGAATTCTAGTTCAGTCTATGTAACTCCAAACAAGGGTATGTGCAGGGGTAGGATGCACCCCCTCAGATCTGTGGGAGGCATTCTATCTACAGTGGCAGTCAGAGACCATTTAGCCAGTAGTACTAACATGGTGAGAGAGAGAAAATTATTTTTATGCAGATCTTTTGCATTATAGCACTTAATTGTTGATATATATTACATATACACTATATAAAAATGACCCATTCCCCAGCTTTGCACAACCAACATTGTTATATTAATATACTTTGTAACCTTTAAACCTCTAAATTTCTGCCTGTTTCTAAGCCCCTGCAGGCCGCCTTTATCTCAGGGCATTTTATAGCTTTTCACAGCCATACAGTGCTAGTTAATGTGTGCCATGTAGTATAGATAACATTGTGCTCACTCCAGTAGAGTTGTTCATCAGTCAGCACTAATTAGCTAAAATGCTATATGTCTATATGTATGAGTACAAAATACAAATGCATTTGTTTTACCTAGTTATGTATTGTATAACATTCTACAATATCAGCATCTCATGTACATATTGTACTGTAAAATCATTTAAAAGGAATTCCCATTTGTCTGATGCATTGAGGCAAATAATTTAACATACAAAAAATTAGCTGTTTAAAAGTTTTGAAAACTGATTAATTTTGCTACAAAGCTCTACCCTCCCTGTTTCAGTAAATATTTTCACTGCACCTAGTCAATCAGAGAGCGGGATCACTACATATTGGGTTCTGCTTTCAAAGGAATGCAGAAAGCAAGTTTATAAAAGAGTAAAGCCTGCTTACAAGAACACATAGCTATTTCTTCTTAGTCTGCAGGGTTAAATTGACTTATTTTACAATAACACCAATTTCTTAACTCTAATGATGGGGGTTAAATGAATAATAGACTGCTTGGAAGTGTGTCATTTTGATACAATAATGAATATAGAGCCACACTTGCTATGCAATTGTTTAAAGTAACCATGTCCAGGGGCAAATTCCCACAAATAGTTACATTTATATATTTTCTTGATGTTGCTATGCATCTCTCCAGACATGGCTCATGCAAGCATATTGCAATTTATAGTCTTAGAGCATCTTATCATCTTGTGACCAATAGCTGAAACTCACTACTCTATTTTATGTTTTATAGAATTTTTGTAGCGAAAGCCTAGTGGTTTTGCACCTAGTCTGCCCTGAGGTAGTTGCTCAGGACACAGGATGTGCACCCAGTCCAGTCTGGGTGCAGTCCGTTAACATGTCTTGTATATTTTTGTTTCTAGAGAGATTAAATTTAGCTTGAACACTCTCATACATGCAATTTACAAACATTGTGTAGAAGCAAACAAGGAAGGCAAAATACTAGAAGTGCCTTGGTGGGACTTTTGGATTTATAATCCATTGGCCAATAGCCTTAAAGGAATATGAAACCCAAAAATGATCTTTTGTGATTCAGACAGAGGTTACTATTTTAACCCCTTAAAGACCACAACGTACCCTGTATGTCGCTGGTCGTTAAGGGTTAGTCTGTGCATAATTGTGCGGGTCTTGCTGCGCACTATTAGACCCTCCCTCCCTCCTGCAGGCTTGATAAAATAGTGCTATTGAAAAAAACACCACCATAGAAAGCTGGTCATTAAGGGGTTAAAAAAGTTTCCAGTTTACTTCTATTATCTAATTTGCTTTGTTCTCATCATATTCTGTGTTGAAGAGATACCTAGGTAGGCATCTGGAGCACTACATAGCAGGAAATAGTGCTGCCCTCTAGTGCCTCTTGCAAATGGATCAGATTATTGCAAAACTGTTGCCATATAGTGCTCCAGAAATTGGCCGGCTCCTAAGCATACGTCCCTTCATTTAAAAAAAAAATAGAAAGAGAACAAAGAAAAATTGATAATAAAAGTAAATTTGAAAGTTGTTTAAAATTGTATAATCTATCTGAATCATGAAATAAAAAATTGGGGTTTCATATCCCTTTAACTAAATCCTCCACTTGATGATTTTATAATTTGCAAAATGTTGCCCATTATTGAGTGCCATTTTACTGTGTCAAGCAATAGTGTTAAGGATGTTATTTGGATTATATACAGTAGGAAAGGCTAAAATTTTAACATTTATTTTATGAGACCTGCATTTAAAATTATGTTTAAATGATGTCAGATTTCTAAACCTGAAATATGTCCATTTTAAATTTAAAATTCCAAATAATAAAATATTTTTTTTATGTTTACCTCTGGCCCTAACATGGCTGCAGGGTCAGTTATTGTGGACATCACCTCATTGATGAGTTCAATAGGAATATCTCCTACAACTCTTGGCCGCTTTGGATCCTCCACAGTAAATGGTTCACTGTTTTTCCTTTTCTCACCTGAGAAAAAAATAAATAAATATTAAAGCTATGAGCTCCAGCACTTCAAATAGAGACAAGTTAGCAGCAAGAAGGGCTGTCTCTTCTACCATCGAAAAACACAGTATTACAAATAGATTTTATTCACACTTTGTAATTAAAAATCACTAAAGTTCATATAAATAACTTAAAAACAAATAAATGAATCAGCAAAAGACTTTAATAAAATAAAATGACTCATCACATGTACAATATTAGCAATTATTAAAACAGATTATGTTGTTTTTTTTCGTTGAAATATTTTTATTGATTTTCTTTGGTAACAAAAACTTAGAGAAATATTACAGAACATTTCAAGGAAATTAACACTGTATTCCCTGACAAATGCTATACAAATGAGTGTAAAGAGAGGTATTGGGAATACGGGTAGGGGAACGATAGGAAAAGGAATTAGGGAAAGACCAAATCCACAACGTTAAGGATCACATTGAGCAAGACATCGTTACATTGTAAAGGCATTAGCTAAGATTCATGTACAGTTTGTTCCCATAGAAAAATTACATCCAAACTAAAGTCTTTTCTCCCAGAATAGCTGTAATGAATCTTTTCGAGAGCTAGAACATGAGCGACTTCCTGTCGCCATTGATTAAAGGTTAGCACTTGTTGTTTTTTCCAATAACGTGGGATAATGCGTTTAGCACAATTCAACATACATTGCAAAAGTTTTAGCCGAAGTTTACAGCCCAACTTTGGGTAATGGTTTAGAAGTATCAGAGAAGAAGACATATGTACAGTTTGACCTATTACTTTGTCTATGTGAGTACCTATCTGGGACCAAAAGTCTGTAAGGTGTGTGCACGAGACCCAGATGTGTGATAAACTGCCCATCTCACCGCAGCCCCTCCAGCACTTAGGTGACGCATTTGGGTACATTGATCTTAACTTTTGTGGGGTAAGATACCAGCGGAATAGAATCTTGTAGTTCAGCTCTAGTATGTTAGGGGCTATAGAGGATTTTGCTGTTGAAAGAAACATTTTCCTCCATGTTTGGTCAGAAAAGGGTGTAGGGAGCTCTGATTCCCAATGTTTAATGTAGGTAGGTCTTTTGTCCGGAAAGGAACCCCTCAGTAGCTTATAGATGATGGAAATATGCGCTCTGCCTATTTCGGGAGAGATATTTAGGTGCTCAAACTAAGTCAGTGATCTAAGAAACATGGGTTTATGTGTACTAGACATGATAACATTACTGGTTTGGAGGTATGAGAACCACTGGTGAAAGGGGGGGACCAATTTCTTCCTTAAGCGTAATCATATTTTTGAGACTACCGCTCTTAACTAATAAGTTAATTGGCACATTAGTGAGTATCCCCTAATTTTCGGGCGGTCGTAGGATTTGTTTTTCCCAGAAGAGGGAGTTATTAAGTAAAGGTGTTAGAGGTGAGATTGGGCTGGAGATACAAGTAGTTTCTTTTAATACCCTGTCCCATATGTCAAGAGTATTTTTAATGTATTTGTTTCGGTATAGTATAGGGAGACGATGTTGTTTGGGGTAACCAGCACACATCTCTCATGTGTAGTAAATTGGATAAGTAGGCCTCGTCGCCACCCATAACTTGGACTGTGAGTTGTGATTCCATGATACAATGCGGCTTAGATGGGTTGCTTTGTAATAGTTGGCAAGATTTGGAACCCCCAGCTCCCCGTCTTCTTTATCAAAATATAAGGTATGTTTTGTGACTCGTTATTTTATGGGCCCAGATAAAGGAATTTATCATGCGCTGCTGTGTTATAAGATATCTATCAGGTAGTGGGCAGGGGAGTGTTTGAAAGAGATATAGGTACTTAGGTGCTATTGTCATCTTGACCTCGCTAATGCGGCCCAACCAAGAAAGTTGGTTATGTTTGTGCCAGGTTTCTAAAAGTTTAGATATTTCTGTTTGGAGTGGAATATAATTAAGGTCAAAGAGGTTGTTGGGGTTGTCTGAAATAGTGAGTCCCAGATATATTAATCTGTCTCAAATTAGAAAGTCTGTGTTCTGGGAGAGAAATTGTTTCTCGGTTTGCAATAGATTAAACAGAACCAGCACTGATTTATCCGTGTTTATTGAAAAGTTGGAAACCGATTTATAGTCCTTCAGTAATTGGGTTAAGGCAGGTATGGAGGAGAGAGGAGACTGTAGTGTTAGAATAATATCGTCAGCAAACAATAAACATTTCTGTGTTATGTCTCCCAAGCCTATGCCAACAATGTCGGGATGTGTTCTAATATGGATCACAAGTATTTCTACTGTCAGGGCGAACAGCAACGGCGAGAGTGGGCAGCCCTGCCTTGTACCGTTACTTATTTGGAATAATTGGGAGAGGGTATTATTGACTCGCACTCTGGCCGATGGTTTATTGTAAAGGGCTCGTATTCGTGTAATAAAACTATTGGGAATACCAAACTTTGACAGGGCAGACCACATGAAATCCCAGTCCACCCTGTCAAAGGCCTTTTCTGCATCTGTAGACAGTAAAAGTAGGGGAGTACCATTATCTGTTGCTATTTAAAGTGTGTGAAGAAGTCTAGTTGAGTTGTCTTTAGCCTCCCTGCCAGGAATAAATCCTACCTGATCAGGGTGAATTAAATTGGGGAGGAATTTGTTTAGTCTAGTCGATAGGAGTTTTGTGTAAATTTTTACATCTAAGTTGATTAAGGAGATAGGTCTGTAGTTACTAACTTTGTCCGTGGGTTTTCCTGGCTTGGGTATAACTGTGATCATTGCTTCAAGGAGGGGTTGTGTGAAGTGTTTATTTTGATCAATAGATTGAAAAAGCTCTAGCAATGGGTTACCTAGATGACCTATGAGTAATAGGTAGAATTTTGAGGTAAGACCGTCAGGGCCAGGAGACTTGCCCGATGGTAACATTTTGATTATATTATGAATTTCCTGTAAGGTGAATGGGGAATTCAGAAGATCTATATCCTCGTCTGCTAAGGTTGGGGTGTTTATTTGAGAAAGATATTGCGTAATGGCTTGCATTTTATCTGGGTAGTTAGAAGTTTGCAGGTTATATAGGGATTTATAAAAGGACACAAAGCTGTCAGCTATGTCTTCAGTTTTATTACTAGGTGCACCCGAGGGATTAGATATCGATCTGATAAAATTACCTAATCTTTTCTTTTTGAGTATCCTAGCCAACAGGCGACCAGTTTTATTGCAATTCATGAAAACTTGGCTTTAGAAGTAAGTGCTCGCAACTGTGCATACTGCGTTAAATATCGATTCATATTTTCCCTGGCTTCCTGAAGGTTTGCTAGTGTTTGGTCAGAGGTCGGGTTCTGTTTATGACAGTGTCACGCAGTTGTTAGAGCTGCAGACAATGTATTAAATTGTGTTGATCTAATCTTCCTAAGTCTTGCTGTGTGTTTTATGAGATCTCCCCCAATATAGCTTTTAATATAGGCTTCCCAGTTGTTAGAGATAGAGGTGTCTTGTGGATCATTAAGATGGAAGAATTCTTCAGTACTCTTAGAGATATGTTCTATTGTCAAAGGATCAGAAAGAATAGCCTTGTTTAACCTCCAATTAGTCCTGTTAACAGGTCTTGCAGACCAAGCAAAGGTGCTTAGGACCATGCTGTGATCCGACCATGCATTGTGGGAGATCTGTGAGGCTGTTAATGATGACAGTAAGTTTTGACTGACTAAGATATAGTCAATTCTTGTATAATTACGTTGTGGATGGGAAAAAAGGTGTAGTCCCTTTGAGTAGGGTGTGCAATTCTCCAGGTATCAAAAAGTGCAAATTTAGTTAGTGTAGTCCAATTCGCCTTGAGTTGACTAGCTCTTATATAGGATCTGCCTGTGTGGGTATCTATGGAAGGGCAAACAGAGAAATTTAGATCGCCTCCAAGGAACACTGGTCCCTTGGCAATATCTAGAACTGCATTAGTTATTGACTTAAAAAATAATGGGGAAGGCCTGTTAGGTGCATAAACATTGACAATCGTGACCGGCAGGCCATATAGGAGACCGACCACGATGATCATTCTACCTTCTCTATTGCTTTGTTGTTGTATAAGTTCAAAAGGTATATTGCGTCTAAATGATATACCCACCCCATTTTTCCTGCTAGGCCCAGAGCTAAAAAAAATGTTGGGTATAGTAGCATTTGGACACTATAGGCTTGTTTCTTTTACGGAAGTGTGTCTCTTGTGTAAGAATAATATCAACTCCCTTCTTAAAAAAATCATGAAGTGCTATTGAACGCTTTTCTGCGGAGAGGAAACCTTTCACGTTTTGCGTGGCTATAGAGATGGTATTAGTTTGGGTCCCAGGACACATAATTACTCTAAATGCGGCTGCGAGATGTAATTTAGGGCTAACAAGTTGCTCTCTCTCTTAGACTAATGTCAATCTACCTTATAATATTCTGTTATACGTGTGGATTGTCGGGAGTGAAGGGAATATGGAAAGAAGGTAGGAAATAGGATAAGACCAGAGGAGTGCCAAATGCCTCTGGATTGTAAGTGTTAATGAAAAGAGAAGGGGAAAAAAAAGGGGGGGGGCAGTAGCTGTGGACGACCAGAAACCTTATTGCTGAAAAAAAGGAAGTTATTACAATCATAACCCTGACAATTACATTTCATACACTTCATTGTTAATAAGGAGGAGAGAGGGAAGTGGGGGGAGGGAGAGGGGAGAGGGTAAGGAGTAAACCACAATTAAAGTGTAACTTACATTTTTCACGTATAGTTAAGTCAACAATACATAAAGAACGTGAAACAGAAAGAGCAAAACATAACTGTCAACATATTACAAAGGCAGCATGTCCCAGTAAAAGAGACTGCTGCATTCATAGAATCTATCATTTAAAGAGATAAAGTAACAGATGAGGTCTATCTCTAATCAGTTCTCTAAACTACTCTGAACTTGTAGTTAGACTATAAAAACCTAAGTGAGTCTCCTAGAGCCCAACTGGGCTCTATTGTGTATAAGGTAACAATAGAAACTTTGAGTTAGAGAAAGTTCCATAGGGCCTAGGTTAGGATTATTAGAACCTATGGATGTCCCAATGGGGCCAGTGGTGTATCAGGCCTAGACAGGGCCATATATCCAGTCTCAAGAGAAGTTGAAATTTTAGTCAACTGTGGCTAACAGACTTACATGGTCAGACACAACAGGATGAGTTCAAGCGTCTTTTGTTCTTTTGGGGGAATCGTGGGAGGGCTTCTTAGCGCCCCTTCTTTTGTCTTCCGACCACGATTCTCTTTGCGGCCTTGGGGGATCAGAGGAGTGCTCTTCGGGGCATTCATTTGTTGATGGAGAGCATGGAGCTGGGATTCCCAATGATTTGCAAAAGGGGACTATGTCCTCTATTGTTGTGCACTCAAATCTACTTCCATTCTTGGAGGTTATCACTGAGGCTGGAAAACCCCACCTATAAGCGATTTTCAAGTTCCTGTTCCTAAGGTGTAATGTAAGTGGGACAAAGTCACGCCTTTTCTGCAAGGTTTTCATAGAAAGATCTTGAAAAATTTGTATCCTAGCATCTTGGAATTTTATGACAGAGTGATTTCTAGCAAGGTTTTATATCAGCTCTCTGTGTCTATATGTTTGAAAACAAACAATGACGTCTCTTGGGGGTTGAGAATCGGATGATTTCGGTCTTAAAGCACGGTGGGCTCTTTCTAGAGGTATGGTCGACATGTCGTCGTCTTGTTCTTTTGCTAGTTCTTCACATAGTGCCTGAAGAAAGTCAGGAATGACTGGCCCCTGTATATCCTCAGGTATGCCACGGAACCGCAGGTTACAGAGTCGTGTCCTGTTTTTGAGGTCATCAACCTTATTTTCTAGGTCAATTATTTGCTGGTGATGTTGGGATGAATTGTCTGCCAATTCGGAGTAATTGTGCTTAGTTTCAGCTCTCTCCTCTTCAAGTATTTCCACCCTGTGACTCCTTCTTGAGGCCTACACACTCCTCCTTGATACAAGATTTCACTTGATCGATTAGCTTTTCAATGGCCTGCAGTGTGACAGGAGTGTCTGTATTTCCTCCCGAGGGGGACCCCAGAGTCGTGTGTGTAGTATTCTTATTAAGACTGGTGTTAGAGTCCTCATCCTCTTGTTCTATCATTGCTGTAGATTTACTATGGTCAGATAGTTTAAAAAATGAGTTAACTGAGCTATGTGCTGCAGGCTCGGTATTCTTAAGTCTGTCTACTTTAGATTTCCGCTGCGACATCCTTGCTTGTACAAATGATAGGTGTTGTCTGTTTTCCTGGTCGAAAAACACTGAATTGCACTGCTTGTGTAATGCTGTTTAGCTTGCCCACGTGGCGCTCTAGATGACCCCCTATGTTAGCATAGCTAATGAGTATCAGTGTTAGTGCAGTATTTTAGCAAAAGAGCATCACATTCATCTATGTCTGTTACACTGTGTGATAAACCATATTGTTGGCATACTTTAGTTTTTTCCTCCACCCCACTTCAGTCCAACCTGACCGCCATCCCCAGGATGTATTTTGCTTTTAACATATGTGCCTGCTTTTTGCTTTTTAAAACAGATTATGTTTATAGCACTTACTTAATAATAAAATTATCTGAAGTAAATTACTACTTTAAAAATGCAAATTAGAATCTGATAATGTATCCCAATCTCTCAAAAGTTTATTTGTCACATGTAAATCTAATGTCACACTATATATAACAGAAAACAGAGATCTTTTTCTCCAAAATCTGGTACCAGTTTTTATTTAAATATCCAACTAATAAAAGAGAAAATTCCACAGTGTAATAATTTTATGGTAAGCATTAAATACTGACGAGAATTTAATATCTACTCACAAATGACATTATAGAGGATTAACGCTCTTTTAGAAAAGCTTCATGGAATCTCCAATCATGAACACGATTATGGCTGCAACGTCAGCTTATACGAAACATCATTAGTCAGTTCCTATTGTCTGTTTCAGATGTATATTCATATATTTTTGCTTATTGGTAATTCTTTACATTAGCTCTTTTAAAAGGACAGTATACTCCAAGATTGTTATTGTTTAGAACAATAGATAAAGCCTTTACTACTCATTCCCCAGCTTTGCACAACTAACATTGTTATATTTATATACTTTATAACCTTTAAACCTCTAAATTGTTGCCTGTTTCTAAGCCTTAATCTCAGGGCATTTGTATAGCTTTTAACAGCAAGACACAGCTCATTCATGTATGCCATATAAATAACATTGTGATCACTCCGTAGAGTTATTCATGAGTCAGCACTAATAAGCAAGTCCTTAAAAAGCACTGAGATAAGGGGGCAGTCTACAGAGGCTTAGACAAAAGGTAATCACAGGTGTAAAAAGTGTATTAATATAACTGTAATGGTTAAGCAAAACTGGGGAATGGGTAATAAAGGAATTATCTATCTTTTTAAACAATAACAATTTTGGAGTAGATTGTCACTCTGTCACTAGTAGGATGACACCCCCTTTTAATTGTTGCAATAGTTATATATAGAGAAAGGATTTTTAGTAAAAGTAAATATGTAAATCATATTCTTCTCAAGATAGTAGTAGACAATATGAAATATTTGTGGATACTAAATATTTAAAGGAATAGTCTAGTCAAAATATTTTTAATTTTTTTTATTTTTTTTATGATTTAGACAGAGCAGACCATTTTAAGCATTTTTTTAAATTTACTCCTATTATCAATTTTTCTTCGTTCTCTTGGTATCTGTATTTGAAAAAGCAAGAAAGTAAGTATAGTAGCCGGCCCATTTTTGGATCAGCACCTGGGTAGCACTTTCTGATTGGTGTCAAAATGTATCCACCAATCAGCAAGCGCTATCCAGGTGCTGAAACAAAAATGGGCCGGCTACTAAGCTTAAATTCAAATAAAGATACCAAGAAAACAAAGAAAAATTGATAATTGGAGTAAATTGGAAAGGTGCTTAAAATTCAATGTTCTATCTGAATCGTGAAAGTTTAATTATGACTTGACTATTCCTTTAAGAAAGCTTCAGTGTTTCTGAAAGGAGATTTCTAAAGGCTTTTCTAAAAGGCCCTTACCACATTTTATGGTTTGGTAGATTGTAAGTAAGGTATGAAACCAGCATCAATTCTAATTTTTTTGGAATTTGATTTACTACACTATGACAATCTTTGTTTTCTACGTTGGATAGTTATGTATGAACTGGCACCAAGGTTTGAAGAAAAAAGAAGATTTTAAGAAGCTTTTAAAGACTGTAAAAATATCAAGGGACTTTTTAAGACTATAACAGATACTGAATGAACTAAATCTGGATTTTAATATAGCAGATTTAAAGTACTCATTTGCTTAAAGCAGTTTAATAAAATTAACATTATAAAAAAATGTGTTATTTATTTTCATAATTTGTAATTTGTTTAAGTATTTAATAATTTAGGGTTGTATTTATAGACTTGTTATTTTTATTGCTGCAGTGTGAATAAATTATATTGGCAAAAGAATGCCAGTCTAGTGCTAACATGGGAATAATTTACATTAATTCACTCTGTACTTGATGGGCAGTTAAAAGCATTAGAAGCTTTCAAAAGAAACACAATAGACGTTTTCAAGGTGGGAGGATTAAATATTTTTTTACATTTAAAAAAATATGTTTAGTTTTTTTACATGCTCAGAAAACTAAATAGAGACTTTTATGCCTCCTTAATATTTAGTAAGAACATTGCTTGACTATTTATTACCAATTCCTGTGATGTGTAATTATTATTGTGGAACAGCCAACTATAATAAGGTACAGACAAAATGCTTCATATTACGCAATTACGTACATAATATTCATATAAAGATTATTTAATATCTTATGATCATAGAACTAGAAATGCAAAATTTTAATCAAAGTGTGTTCTCAACAACGTTTATATTTTGACACTATAAATTAATAATAATAATATAATACAAATAATTTTCACACTTACCTATGTTTGTTTCAAGGGCACAAGATGGTTTGCCAGCTGGACTGAGACTTCCGCTGCTAGACTGTTCTAACGATGAGGGACTGGCAACATAAGTAACAGACCGTGCAACAGGAGGGGTGCTGATAACTAGCGTTAGATAGAATAAGAATCATCTCACAATTTGCATACAGTACATTTGTAGCAGAAGAACATTTCTAGCATAGCTTTTGAAATGTTTTATCTGCCAGTAAATAAAGATAGATATTCCTTTTCAATCTCAATAAAGTGAAATTTGACATTCCAATATCTTAATGAAGACCGGTATTGTTGTAGCTATATATACCATTGTGACAGATGGAATGTTTAATTTGTTGTTTCCCAAGTTGGCTAGTGTGGAAGGTTGAAGTTACATTTAATGTGTTCCATTCATTACGAAACATCAAAGAAAATGTCACAGTTATCTGAGGACTTCAGGGTGGAAGAACTATTTCATAATATTTTTACAAGTTATACTTTATGCAGTGGAGGACTGTGATTATATTTGTCTTTTGTTCAACGTAAGCTTTTTGAGTTGCAGGTAAATTGTCTATTTACCAGATTAATTGCTGGATTAAAACAACCAAACTAATTAAAATAAAAAAAGGCAAAGGAGTAGTCTCTGTGGCTATGTTTCTGGAAGTGATCGCCAAATTCCTAAAACATGGGGAACTGCAGATCAATATATTAGAATCCTTAACTGCTTTGACCAGTATGATGTGGCATTCTTGTCATGCAAGGGGATCGACCATCAGAAGCTGTTTTTTTCTCCAATTCCCCACACTACAGACCAGGGATCTTTGGTGGCCTAGGGCCTTCAATGGAAGTGCTGGTGACATCCCCACAAATGTGTGGTGACGTCACAAAGAGTCAGAATCACAGTACCTGTAAGGGAGCTAGAGGGAGTTTATTCAACCCTCTCAATATCAGCTCACTTAACTACTGACAATCAATGAACAATTTAAAAGAGAATTCCCTGATGGTCTTAAAATGCACCAAGCCCCCAAAAATAATTGAAAAAAAATGTTAAAACACACACACCATGGGTTTCAATAGGGAGGGTCTCTTTAGGGGAACATAATAAAAAAATCTAAAATGTTTATAAATAAAGTTTATTTTATAGCGTACAAGTTCTTTTATTTAAAAATATGTATATTTTGTCTGAATAGCTGCTAGACAATCACTGTGGTGACAGAGATCACATAGCAGAAAAAAATGTGCCTTTATTTCTACTCAGGCACAAAGGGGCCATCTAGTTTTTATTAAAAACCCCAAAAGCCTGTATGCACCTCTCTTTCAAATTTGGATACCTTGATAACAAATTATTACGGTGATCACAGTAGCAACAATGGGCATCTGCCTACTTGCAATATTATTTACTAAAATCTTAACAAAAATATACATATTTAAAAAAAAATTGCTGCAGCCTTCTCACATGCAATGAAATTTAAACACAAACAAACAATATATAATTTGTGCGAGTCACTCACTGATATATGACTTACAATTTTTTTTAATTTAAACCGCAAAAAAATCTCAAAATTGGATTAGCATAGGGGTGTGAAAAAGCTGTGAAAGTGTCAAGGGCCATATTTAAATGTATGGCTATTAAATACACAAATAATTCTATTTTTCCTAAAAATATCCAGTGGCACAGGGTCAGATTAGATTAGGCTTCAGGGTAAAATTAGATTAGGCTTCAGGGTAAAATTAGATTAGGCATCAGGGTAAAATTAGATTAGGCTTCAGGGTAAAATTAGATTAGGCATCAGGATAAAATTAGATTAGGCTTCAGGGTAAAATTAGATTAGGCATCAGGGTAAAATTAGATTAGGCTTCAGGGTAAAATTAGATTAGGCTTCAGGGTAAAATTAGATTAGGCATCAGGATAAAATTAGATTAGGCTTCAGGGTAAAATTAGATTAGGCATCAGGGTAAAATTAGATTAGGCTTCAGGGTAAAATTAGATTAGGCTTCAGGGTAAAATTAGATTAGGCATCAGGGTAAAATTAGATTAGGCTTCAGGGTAAAATTAGATTAGGCATCAGGGTAAAATTAGATTAGGCATCAGGGTAAAATTAGATTAGGCTTCAGGGTAAAATTAGATTAGGCTTCAGGGTAAAATTAGATTAGGCATCAGGGTAAAATTAGATTAGGCATCAGGGTAAAATTAGATTAGGCTTCAGGGTAAAATTAGATTAGGCATCAGGATAAAATTAGATTAGGCTTCAGGGTAAAATTAGATTAGGCATCAGGGTAAAATTAGATTAGGCTTCAGGGTAAAATTAGATTAGGCTTCAGGGTAAAATTAGATTAGGCATCAGGGTAAAATTAGATTAGGCTTCAGGGTAAAATTAGATTAGGCATCAGGGTAAAATTAGATTAGGCTTCAGGGTAAAATTAGATTAGGCTTCAGGGTAAAATTAGATTAGGCATCAGGGTAAAATTAGATTAGGCATCAGGGTAAAATTAGATTAGGCATCAGGATAAAAACATAATTTATGTAAGAACTTACCTGATAAATTCATTTCTTTCATATTAGCAAGAGTCCATGAGCTAGTGACGTATGGGATATACATTCCTACCAGGAGGGGCAAAGTTTCCCAAACCTCAAAATGCCTATAAATACACCCCTCACCACACCCACAATTCAGTTTAACGAATAGCCAAGAAGTGGGGTGATAAAAAAGTGCGAAAGCATAAAAAATAAGGAATTGGAATAATTGTGCTTTATACAAAATCATAACCACCACAAAAAAAGGGCGGGCCTCATGGACTCTTGCTAATATGAAAGAAATGAATTTATCAGGTAAGTTCTTACATAAATTATGTTTTCTTTCATGTAATTAGCAAGAGTCCATGAGCTAGTGACGTATGGGATAATGACTACCCAAGAAGTGGATCTTTCCACACAAGAGTCACTAGAGAGGGAGGGATAAAATAAAGACAGCCAATTCCTGCCGAAAATAATCCACACCCAAAATAAAGTTTAACGAAAAACATAAGCAGAAGATTCAAACTGAAACCGCTGCCTGAAGTACTTTTCTACCAAAAACTGCTTCAGAAGAAGAAAATACATCAAAATGGTAGAATTTAGTAAAAGTATGCAAAGAGGACCAAGTCGCTGCTTTGCAGATCTGGTCAACCGAAGCTTCATTCCTAAACGCCCAAGAAGTAGAAACTGACCTAGTAGAATGAGCTGTAATTCTCTGAGGCGGAGTTTTACCCGACTCAACATAGGCAAGATGAATTAAAGATTTCAACCAAGATGCCAAAGAAATGGCAGAAGCTTTCTGGCCTTTTCTAGAACCGGAAAAGATAACAAATAGACTAGAAGTCTTACGAAAAGATTTCGTAGCTTCAACATAATATTTCAAAGCTCTAACAACATCCAAAGAATGCAACGATTTCTCCTTAGAATTCTTAGGATTAGGACATAATGAAGGAACCACAATTTCTCTACTAATGTTGTTGGAATTCACAACTTTAGGTAAAAATTCAAAAGAAGTTCGCAACACCGCCTTATCCTGATGAAAAATCAGAAAAGGAGACTCACAAGAAAGAGCAGATAATTCAGAAACTCTTCTGGCAGAAGAGATGGCCAAAAGGAACAAAACTTTCCAAGAAAGTAATTTAATGTCCAATGAATGCATAGGTTCAAACGGAGGAGCTTGAAGAGCTCCCAGAACCAAATTCAAACTCCAAGGAGGAGAAATTGACTTAATAACAGGTTTCATACGAACCAAAGCTTGTACAAAACAATGAATATCAGGAAGAATAGCAATCTTTCTGTGAAAAAGAACAGAAAGAGCAGAGATTTGTCCTTTCAAAGAACTTGCGGACAAACCTTTATCTAAACCATCCTGAAGGAACTGTAAAATTCTCGGTATTCTAAAAGAATGCCAGGAAAAATGATGAGAAAGACACCAAGAAATATAAGTCTTCCAGACTCTATAATATATCTCTTGAGATACAGATTTACGAGCCTGTAACATAGTATTAATCACAGAGTCAGAGAAACCTCTTTGACCAAGAATCAAGCGTTCAATCTCCATACCTTTAAATTTAAGGATTTCAGATCCTGATGGAAAAAAGGACCTTGTGACAGAAGGTCTGGTCTTAACGGAAGAGTCCACGGTTGGCAAGAGGCCATCCGAACAAGATCCGCATACCAAAACCTGTGAGGCCATGCCGGAGCTACCAGCAGAACAAACGAGCATTCCTTCAGAATCTTGGAGATTACTCTTGGAAGAAGAACTAGAGGCGGAAAGATATAGGCAGGATGATACTTCCAAGGAAGTGATAATGCATCCACTGCCTCCGCCTGAGGATCCCGGGATCTGGACAGATACCTGGGAAGTTTCTTGTTTAGATGGGACGCCATCAGATCTATTTCTGGAAGTTCCCACATTTGAACAATCTGAAGAAATACCTCTGGGTGAAGAGACCATTCGCCCGGATGCAACGTTTGGCGACTGAGATAATCCGCTTCCCAATTGTCTACACCTGGGATATGAACCGCAGAGATTAGACAGGAGCTGGATTCCGCCCAAACCAAAATTCGAGATACTTCTTTCATAGCCAGAGGACTGTGAGTCCCTCCTTGATGATTGATGTATGCCACAGTTGTGACATTGTCTGTCTGAAAACAAATGAACGATTCTCTCTTCAGAAGAGGCCAAAACTGAAGAGCTCTGAAAATTGCACGGAGTTCCAAAATATTGATAGGTAATCTCACCTCCTGAGATTCCCAAACTCCTTGTGCCGTCAGAGATCCCCACACAGCTCCCCAACCTGTGAGACTTGCATCTGTTGAAATTACAGTCCAGGTCGGAAGCACAAAAGAAGCCCCCTGAATTAAACGATGGTGATTTGTCCACCATGTTAGAGAGTGTCGAACAATCGGTTTTAAAGATATTAATTGAGATATCTTCGTGTAATCCTTGCACCATTGCTTCAGCATACAGGGCTGAAGAGGTCGCATGTGAAAACGAGCAAAGGGGATCGCGTCCGATGCAGCAGTCATAAGACCTAGAATTTCCATGCATAAGGCTACCGAAGGGAATGATTGTGACTGAAGGTTTCGACAAGCTGAAATCAACTTTAGACGTCTCTTGTCTGTTAAAGACAGAGTCATGGACACTGAATCCATCTGGAAACCCAGAAAGGTTACCCTTGTCTGAGGAATCAAAGAACTTTTTGGTAAATTGATCCTCCAACCATGATCTTGAAGAAACAACACAAGTCGATTCGTATGAGATTCTGCTAAATGTAAAGACTGAGCAAGTACCAAGATATCGTCCAAATAAGGAAATACCACAATACCCTGTTCTCTGATTACAGACAGCAGGGCACCGAGAACCTTTGTAAAAATTCTTGGAGCTGTAGCTAGGCCAAACGGCAGAGCCACAAACTGGTAATGCTTGTCCAGAAACGAGAATCTCAGGAACTGATAATGATCTGGATGAATCGGAATATGCAGATATGCATCCTGTAAATCTATTGTGGACATATAATTCCCTTGCTGAACAAAAGGTAAGATAGTCCTTACAGTTACCATCTTGAACGTTGGTATCCTTACATAACGATTCAATATTTTTAGATCCAGAACTGGTCTGAAAGAATTCTCCTCCTTTGGTACAATGAAGAGATTTGAATAAAACCCCATCCCCTGTTCCGGAACTGGAACTGGCATAATTACTCCAGTCAACTCTAGATCTGAAACACATTTCAGAAATGCTTGAGCTTTTACTGGATTTACTGGGACACGGGAAAGAAAAAATCTCTTTGCAGGAGGTCTCAACTTGAAACCAATTCTGTACCCTTCTGAAACAATGCTCTGAATCCAAAGATTGTGAACAGAATTGATCCAAATTTCCTTGAAAAAACGTAACCTGCCCCCTACCAGCTGAGCTGGAATGAGGGCCGCACCTTCATGTGGACTTAGAAGCAGGCTTTGCCTTTCTAGCTGGCTTGGATTTATTCCAAACTGGAGATGGTCTCCAAACTGAAACTGCTCCTGAGGATGAAGGATCAGGCTTTTGTTCTTTGTTGAAACGAAAGGAACGAAAACGATTATTAGCCCTGTTTTTACCTTTAGATTTTTTATCCTGTGGTAAAAAAAGTTCCTTTCCCACCAGTAACAGTTGAAATAATGGAATCCAACTGAGAACCAAATAATTTGTTACCCTGGAAAGAAATGGAAAGTAAAGTTGATTTAGAAGCCATATCAGCATTCCAAGTTTTAAGCCATAAAGCTCTTCTAGCTAAAATAGCTAGAGACATAAACCTGACATCAACTCTGATAATATCAAAAATGGCATCACAGATAAAATTATTAGCATGTTGAAGAAGAATAATAATATCATGAGAATCACGATGTGTTACTTGTTGCGCTAAAGTTTCCAACCAAAAAGTTGAAGCTGCAGCAACATCAGCCAAAGATATAGCAGGTCTAAGAAGATTACCTGAATACAGATAAGCTTTTCTTAGAAAGGACTCAATTTTCCTATCTAGAGGATCCTTAAACGAAGTACCATCTGACGTAGGAATAGTAGTACGTTTAGCAAGGGTAGAAATAGCCCCATCAACTTTAGGGATCTTGTCCCAAAATTCTAATCTGTCAGACGGCACAGGATATAATTGCTTAAAACGTTTAGAAGGAGTAAATGAATTACCCAAATTATCCCATTCTTTGGAAATTACTGCAGAAATAGCATCAGGAACAGGAAAAACTTCTGGAATAACTACAGGAGATTTAAAAACCTTATTTAAACGTTTAGATTTAGTATCAAGAGGACCAGAATCCTCTATTTCTAAAGCAATTAGGACTTCTTTAAGTAAAGAACGAATAAATTCCATTTTAAATAAATATGAAGATTTATCAGCATCAACCTCTGAGACAGAATCCTCTGAACCAGAGGAATCATCAGAATCAGAATGATGATGTTCAGTTAAAAATTCATCTGTAGGGAGAGAAGTTTTAAAAGATTTTTTACGTTTACTAGAAGGAGAAATAACAGACATAGCCTTCTTTATGGATTCAGAAACAAAATCTCTTATATTATCAGGAACATTCTGCACCTTAGATGTTGAAGGAACTGCAACAGGCAATGGTACTTTACTAAAGGAAATATTATCTGCTTTAACAAGTTTGTCATGACAATCAATACAAACAACAGCTGGAGAAATAGCTACCAAAAGTTTACAGCAGATACACTTAGCTTTGGTAGATTCAGCACTTGACAGCGATTTTCCTGTAGTATCTTCTGACTCAGATGCAACGTGAGACATCTTGCAATATGTAAGAGAAAAAACAACATATATATAAAGCAAAATTGATCAAATTCCTTAAATGACAGTTTCAGGAATGGGAAAAAATGCCAAAGAACAAGCTTCTAGCAACCAGAAGCAATAAAAAATGAGACTTAAATAATGTGGAGACAAAAGTGACGCCCATATTTTTTCGCGCCAAATAAGACGCCCACATTATTTGGCGCCTAAATGCTTTTTGGCGCCAAAAATGACGCCACATCCGGAACGCCGACATTTTTGGCGCAAAATAACGTCAAAAAATGACGCAACTTCCGGCGACACGTATGACGCCGGAAACGGAAATAGAATTTTTGCGCCAAAAAAGTCCGCGCCAAGAATGACGCAATAAAATGAAGCATTTTCAGCCCCCGCGAGCCTAACAGCCCACAGGGAAAAAGTCAAATTTTAAGGTAAGAAAAATGTTAAAATGCATTATCCCAAATATGAAACTGACTGTCTGAAAATAAGGAAAGTTGAACATTCTGAGTCAAGGCAAATACATGTTTGAATACATATATTTAGAACTTTATAAACAAAGTGCCCAACCATAGCTAGGAGTGTCACAAAAAATAAGACTTACTTACCCCAGGACACTCATCTACATATAGTAGATAGCCAAACCAGTACTGAAACGAGAATCAGCAGAGGTAATGGTATATATAAGAGTATATCGTCGATCTGAAAAGGGAGGTAAGAGATGAATCTCTACGACCGATAACAGAGAACCTATGAAATAGACCCCTTAGAAGGAGATCACTGCATTCAAATAGGCAATACTCCTCACATCCCTCTGACATTCACTGCACGCTGAGAGGAAAACCGGGCTCCAACTTGCTGCGGAGCGCATATCAACGTAGAATCTAGCACAAACTTACTTCACCACCTCCATCGGAGGCAAAGTTTGTAAAACTGAATTGTGGGTGTGGTGAGGGGTGTATTTATAGGCATTTTGAGGTTTGGGAAACTTTGCCCCTCCTGGTAGGAATGTATATCCCATACGTCACTAGCTCATGGACTCTTGCTAATTACATGAAAGAAATTAGATTAGGCTTCAGGGTAAAATTAGATTAGGCTTCAGGGTAAAATTAGATTAGGCATCAGGGTAAAATTAGATTAGGCATCAGGATAAAATTAGATTAGGCTTCAGGGTAAAATTAGATTAGGCTTCAGGGTAAAATTAGATTAGGCATCAGGGTAAAATTAGATTAGGCATCAGGGTAAAATTAGATTAGGCATCAGGATAAAATTAGATTAGGCTTCAGGGTAAAATTAGATTAGGCTTCAGGGTAAAATTAGATTAGGCATCAGGGTAAAATTAGATTAGGCTTCAGGGTAAAATTAGATTAGGCTTCAGGGTAAAATTAGATTAGGCTTCAGGGTAAAATTAGATTAGGCATCAGGGTAAAATTAGATTAGGCTTCAGGGTAAAATTAGATTAGGCATCAGGGTAAAATTAGATTAGGCATCAGGGTAAAATTAGATTAGGCTTCAGGGTAAAATTAGATTAGGCTTCAGGGTATCCTCTACTGTTCTCTACTTCAGAGGGCTTTTCTGAGTTGTGAACACCTTGTTTGCCCATCCCCCAAAATTTGAATTTCATCTTCTACTTTCTGGTTACAAGAGCAGATTTTTCTGTGCTTAAAGTAATATATTGAATATCTCTGTTATTACCTGCTTGGATTCCAAGCTCATTAGTTTGAGAAGCTGATGACATAAAATCCTCATCCCATATTGGAGACTTGGCACTATAAACCTCTTCTTCCAACATAGACAGGAACCTAAAAGGAAAAAAAGTATAACTTAAGTTTATTACCAGAAATTGAGAACAAAACTTAATATTCAGAGGAAAATTAAATGTGAAACCCCGCAGTAGCTGTACCTTGCTCCGATTTTGTATTTGACACTAAGGGCTCCATGTACTAAGCCGTCAATTCATCCGTCATTGTAGACGCGGATAAACTCGCCGTTACTCGCCGCGGGCGAAATGGTGTCCGCTGTCGCTATGTACTAATATTCCCCCAATAAATAGACAAGTCTAGCCCGCCGCGAGCAGTTGCGGATTGTTGATAAATTTGACGCCTCGCTCGCCGCGACTAAGCTGATGTACTTAACTTTCAGTTGAATTGTCTGGCCAATTATTAACACGTGACATGCAAGGTGTCACGAACATCATAGTAGTCACGGGAATAGAATTTTGCTCCTATAAAAGTTCAACTTATCTAAACAACTTTATTATTGTTCAAAATTTTTTGAAGAGTGATAACAGAGCGTTATTTTTGTAATATTTATTTACAATTTGGATATGGCTTCATCTGGATCTGATAATATATAAATATTAATATAAAAATAATTATAAAGATTGACAACTATACAATACAAATTTAAAATATAGATTACTCTTTAATTACAGTCGACAAATTGGGCGCAATTTATGTACATTAGACGCCAGTTATGCTGTAAGTACAATGCTGATATTACTGCCTTTTATATATGTCTAGACTGGCGTCTAGATTGACTTTCCTATTGTTTTGTACCTTGCCCGCCACCTAAAAGGTGGCGAGGCAAAAATAACGAGGTGGGAGCGGAAATTGTAGCGAGCGGACAAATAGATTTTTTAGTACATTCGTTTTTGGCGAGTTGGTGGTCAAATGTGTCTAATTACAGTGAAAAATGGAGCGGTAGCGAGGTTTGGCGGATAAGTACGCTTGCAATTTTAAAGATGCGAGTTTTAACATAATTGACGGCTTTGTACATATCAGTTTGCGAATTTTGACGCGAGATTTGTTGCGGGTAGCTCGCTGACTGCTTAGTACATGGAGCCCTAAGTATAGATGATAGTATTCAAGATATAAATATGAAAAATATGAAACTCTTCATTATTCAATAAAAATAACATCACCAGGATTTTGAATTTTATCCTTATCTGCTCAAACTTTTTATACATTATTGACAAAATATGCAGAGACTACTATAAATAGATAGTAAAAGTGTTATGCTGCTGTGCTGTAATTGCATAAACACCAATACTTATATAATGGTTTTAATTAATGTCACACAGAAAATAACTATCAAAAATAGAATAATCTGGACCATTACTAAAAGCACACAAAGCAGAAAATAACATTAAAAATAAGTACTAATTATCTAATCATCTTTTATTTCCAAATTACGGGCCAAATAACAAGTGGAGCGCAAAATTTTTAGCATGAGCGATAAGGGGTTTATTGCAGGTGTTTACGCTTGTCGGGCTTACCGCTGGTATTACAAGTTGGAAGGAAGCGTGATCACTTGAGCACAAGCGTGATTTACGCTATGATTACCGCAACTTCAGAGCTTTGGTTAACTGTTTTTGCAAAACATAGAAGTTGCACAAAACATAAAAAATACATTACAAAGTACAGTTACACTCCTAATAACACAATCTAATAAAATAAAAAAATAAAAAAAATATTGCACACAATAATTATAAGGGCTCAAAGATAGGAGGTCTCAGGTGTTAGAAAAAAAAAAAGAAGGAAAAGGGCTTTAAGATTGAGATACATACATTTACATATCTAAATATGTATACGCTTGTATATTTATATATCTATATATGTATAAATATGTATTTATATGTGTATATATGTATTTACAGACATATAAACATATACATACATACAGGTGTGCTCATAAGTTTACATACCCTGGCAGAATTTATGATTTATTGGCCATTTTTCAGAGAATATGAATGAACACAAAAACTTTTCTTTCCCTCATGGTTAGTGTTTGGCTGAAGCCATTTATTATCAATCAACTCTGTTTATTTTTTTTAAATCATAATGACAACAGAAACTACCAAATGACCCTGATCAAGAGTTTACATACCCCAGTTCTTAATACTGTGTATTGCCTCCTTTAACATCAATGACAGCTTGAAGTCTTTTGTGGTATTTGTACATGAGGCTATTTATCTTCTCAGATGGTAAACCTGCCCATTCTACTGGCAAAAAGCCTCCAGTTCCTGTAAATTCTTGGGTTGTCTTGCATGAACTGCACGTTTAAGATCTACCCAGAGTGGCTCAATGATATTGAGGTCAGGAGACTGAGATGGCCACTCCGGTACCTTCACTTTATTGCTGTAGCCAATGACAGGTCGACTTGGCCTTATATTTAGGATCATTGTCATGTTGGAATGTCCAAATGTGTCCCTTCAGGGCTGATGGATGCAAATTTTCCTCCAGTATTTTTTGATAACATACTGTATTCATCTTGCCATCAATTCTGACCAAATTTTCTGTGCCTTTGTAGCTCATAAATCCCCTCCTCCGTGTTTCACAGTAGGAATGGTGTACCTTGTTGACTCCTCTCCAAATGTAGTGTTTACGGTTGTGGCCAAAAAAGCTCAATTTTGGTCTCATCACTCCAAATGACATTGTGCCAGAAGTTTTGGAGCTTGTCTCTGTGCTGTTTGGCGTATTGTAAGCGGGATACTTTGTGGCATTTGAGTAGTAATGGCTTTCTTCTGGCAAATCGACCATGCAGCCCATCTTTCTTCAAGTGCCTCCTTATTGTGCATCTTGAAACAGCCACACCACATGTTTTCAGAGTCCTGTATTTCACCTGAAGTTATTTGTGGGGTTTTCTTTGCATCCCAAACAATTTTCCTGGCAGTTGTGGCTGACCATGGTTTGGTTTCAACAGAACCCCTCATTTTCCACTTCTTGATTAGAGTTTGAACACTGTTGATTTGCATTCTCAATTCCTTGGATATCTTTTTATATCCCTTTCCTGTTTTATAAAGCCAAAAACTCATTGACCTTTTATACACACACACACACACTAATTACAAGCAAACAGATCACAGGTGAGGATGGTTACCTTTAATAGCCATTCAAACCCCTTTGTGTCAACTTGTATGTAAACTTTTGATCAGGGTCATTTGGGTAGTTTCTGTTGTTATTACTATTTAAAAAGAGTAAGGACAATTGATTGATGATAAATGGCTTCAGCCAGACACTAACCATGAGTGAAAGAAACGTTTTTGTGTTATCATTCATATTCTCTGAAAAATGGCCAAGAAATCATAAATTCTGCCAGGGTATGTAAACTTATGAGCACAACTGTATGTACACATACTGTACATAAATATATATTTATGTAAGAACTTACCTGATGAATTCATTTCTTTCATATTGGCAAGAGTCCATGAGCTAGTGACGTATGGGATATACAATCCTACCAGGAGGGGCAAAGTTTCCCAAACCTCATGCCTATAAATACACCCTTCACCACACCCACAATTCAGTTTAACGAGTAGCCAAGTAGTGGAGGAGTAAGAAAGGAGTAAAAAGCATCAACAAAGGAATTTGGAAATAATTGTGCTTTATACAAAAAAATCATAACCACCAAAAAAAGGGTGGGCCTCATGGACTCTTGCCAATATGAAAGAAATGAAATTATTAGGTAAGTTCTTAGTTGCTGCTTTGCAAATCTGATCAACTGAAGCTTCATTCTTAAAAGCCCACGAAGTGGAGACTTACCTAGTAGAATGAGCTGTAATTCTCTGAGGCGGGGCCTGACCTGATTCCAAATAAGCGTGATGAGTCAAAAGCTTAACCACGATGCCAAAGAAATGGCAGAAGCCTTCTGACCTTTCCTGGAACCAGAAAGGATAACAAATAGACTAGAAGTCTTCCTGAAATATTTAGTAGCTTCAACATAATATTTCAGAGCTCTCACCACATCCAAAGAATGTAAGGATATTTCTAAAGAATTCTTAGGATTAGGATACAAGGAAAGGACAACAATTTCTCTATTAATGTTGTTAGAATTCAAATGAAGTCCGCAAAACTGCCTTATCCTGATGAAAAATCAGAAAGGAGATTCACAAGAGAGAGCAAATAATTCAGAAACTATTCTAGCAGAAGAGATGGCTAAAAGAAACAACACTTTCCAATAAAGTATTTAAATATCCAAAGAATGCATAGGCTCAAAAGGAGGAGCCTGTAAAGCCTTTAAAACCAAATTAAAACTCCAAGAAGGAGAGATTGATTTAATGACAGGCTTGATATGAACCAAAGCCTGAACAAAACAGTGAATATCAGGAAGCTTAGCAATCTTCCTGTGAAATAATACAGAAAGAGCAGAGATTTGTCCCTTCAAGGAACTTGCAGACAAACCTTTATCCAAACTATCCTGAAGAAACTGTAAAATTCTAGGAATTCTAAAAGAATGCCAAGAGAATTTATGAGAAAAACACCATGAAATGTAAGTCTTCCAAACTCGATAATAAATCTTTCAAGAGACAGATTCACGAGTCTGCAACATAGTATTAATCACAAAGTCAGAGAAACCTCTATGAATAAGCACTAAGCGTTCAATTTCCATACCTTCAGATTAAAAGATTTGAAATCCTGATGGAAAAAACTAACCTTGAAACAGGAGGTCCGGCCTTAATGGAAGTGGCCAAGGTTGGCAACTGGATATCCGAACAAGATCCACATACCAAAACCTGTGAGGCTATGCTGGAGCCACCAGCAGCACAAACAATTGCTCCATGATGATTTTGAAGATCACTCTTGGAAGAAAAACTAAAGGCGGGAAAAAATATAAGCAGGTTGATAACTCCAAGGAAGTGTCAACGCATCCACTGCTTCCGCCTGAGGATCCCTGGACCTGGACAGGTACCTGGGAAGTTTCTTGATTAGATGAGAAGCCATCAGATCTATTTCTGAAAGACCCCACATCTGAACAACCTGAGAAAACACATCTGGATGGATGGTCTATTCCCCCGGATGAAAAATCTGACAGCTGAAATAATCCGCTTCCCAATTGTCTATACCTGGGATATGAACCACAGAAATTAGACAGGAGATGGAATCCGCCCAAGCAAGAATCCGGGATACTTCTTTCATAGCTTAAGGACTATGAGTCCCATCCTGATAATAGACAAATGCCACAGTTGTGATATTGTCTGTCTGAAAACAAATGAACGGTTCACTCTTCAACAGAGGCCAAATCTGAAGAGCCCTAAAAATCGCACGGAGTTCAAAAATATTAATTGGTAATCTCGCCTCTTGAGATTTCCAAACTCCTTGCACTGTCAGAGATACCCAAACAACTCCCCAACCTGAAAGACTCACATCTGTTGAGATCACAGTCCAGGTTGGACGAACAAAAGAGTCCCCTAGAACTATACAATGGTGATTTAACCACCAAGTCAGAGATAGTCGAACATTGGGATGTAAGGATATAAATTGTGACATCCTTGAAAAAACCCTGCACCAATGATTCAGCACACAAAGCTGGAGAGGTCTCATATGAAAACGAGCAAAAGGGGATCGCGTCCGATGCTGCAGTCATGAGACCTAAAACTTCCATGCACATAGCTACTGAAGGGAATGACTGAGACTGAAGGTTCTGACAGGCTGCAACCAATTCAAAATGTCTCTTGTCTGTTAAAGACAGAGTCACAGACACTGAATCTATCTGGAAACCTAAAAATGTGACCCTTGTCTGAGGAATCAAAGAACTTTTTAGTAATTTGATCCTCCAACCATGTTTTCAAAGAAACAACACAAGTTGAATCATGTAAGATTCTGCAGAATATAAAGACTGAGCTAATACCAAGAAATCGTCCAAATAAGGAAACACTGCACTATCCCGCTCTCTGATTATAGAGAGTAGGGCACCAAGAACCTTAGAAAAGATTCTTAGAGCTGTCGCTAGGCCAAAAGGAAGAGCGACACATTGGTAATGCTTGTCTAGAAAAGAGAATCTGAGAAACTGAAAATGAACTGTATGAATCAGAATATGAAGATATGCACCCTGTAAGTCTATGGTTGACATATAATGCCCTTACTGAACAAAAGGCAGAATAATCACCATTTTGAAAGTTGGTACACTTACATAATGATTCAAACAATTTTCAGATCCAGAACTGGCCTGAATGAATTTTCTTTCTTTGGGACAATGAATAGATTTGAATAAAACCCCACACCCTGTTCCTGAAACGGAACTGACATGATTACCCACTCCAGGTCTGAAAAACACTTCAGGAAAGCCTTAGCCTTTACTGGATTTGCTGTAATGCGTAAAAGAAAATATCTTCTCACAGGAGGTCTTACTCTGAATCCTATTCGGTACCCCTGAGAAATCTTAATCTGCCCCCTACCAGCTGAGCTGGAATGAGGGTCGCACCTACATGCAGACTTAGGGGCTGGCTTTGGTTCATTAAAAGGCTTGGATTTAATCCAATTTTAAGAAAAATTTCCAATTGGAAACAGATTCCTTGGGGGAAGGAATAGGTTTCTTTTTCTTATTTAGTCGAAAGGAATGAAAACGGTTAGAAGCTTTAGATTTACCCTTAAGCCTTATCCTAAAGCAAAAAACTCTCTTCCCCCAGTGACATTTGAGATAATCAAATTCAACTGAGAACCAATTAACGTATTACCTTGGAAAGAAAGAAATAGCAATCTGGAGTAGAAGTCATGTCAGTATTCCAAGATTTAAGCCACAAAGCTCTTCTAGCTAAAAACATAGATTTAACATACATTTTGATGAAACAAATGGCACCACAATGAAACTGATGCATGTTGAAGCAAGCGAACAATGCTAGGTAAATCATAATCCAATTCATGTTGTGCTAATTTACAACCAAAAGTTGTTGCAGCTGCAACATCAGCCAAAGAAAATCCAAATCATAATCCAATTCATGTTGTGCAAATTTACAACCAAAAGTTGTTGCAGCTGCAACATCAGCCAAAGAAAATGCAGGCCTGAGAAGATGACCCGAATATAAATAGGCTTTTTTTTAGATAAGATTCAAGTTTCCTATCTAAAAGGATCTTAAGAAAGAAATACTATCTTCCATAGGGATAGTAGTACGCTAAGCAAGAGGAGAGATAACTCCATCAACTTTGGGGATCTTTTCCCAAAACTCCAATGTAACTGCTGGCCAAGGATACAATTCTTTTTTTAAAAAAAAATCCTTTAAAAAAGGAATAAAAGAAGTACCAGGCCTATTCCATTCCTTAGAAATCATATCAGAAATAGCATCAGGAACTGGAAAAACCTGTGGAATAACCACAGGAGGATTATAAACAGAATTTAAATGTTTACTAGTTTTAATATCAAGAGGACTAGTCTCCTCAATATCCAATATAATCAACACTTCTTTAACAAAGAAAAAATCTACTCCATTTTAAATAAATTAGTAGATTTGTCAGTGTCAATATCTGAGGAAGGATCTTCTGAAACAGATAGATCCTCATCAGAGGAGGATAATTCAGTATGTTGTCTGTCAATTGAAATTTCATCAACTTTATGAGAAGTTTTAAAAGACCTTACATTTATTAGAAGGCAGAATGGCAGACAAAGCCTTCTGAATAGAATCAGCAATAAATTCTTATAAATTCACATGTATATCTTGTACATTAGATGTTAAAGGAACAGCAACAGGCAATGTACTATTACTGATGGACACATTCTCTGCATGTAAAAATTTATCATGACAACTTATTACAAACCACAGCTGGAAATATAATCTCCACAAGATTACAACAAATGTACTTAGCTTTGGTCGAACTGTTATCAGTCAGCAGGGTTCAAACAGTGATTTCTGAGACAGCATCAGATTTAGACATCTTGCAAATGTAAGAGAAAAAACAGCATATAAAGCAAAATTATCAATTTCCTTATATGGCAGTTTCATAAAACAGCATAGCCCTCTGATAGAGGAAAAAGGCAAGAGGCATATAGGAATGGAGTTTAAAATAATGAAAATATTTGGCACCAAGTATGACGCACAAACAAACAGAGACATTTTTTGGCAGTAACAGCATCCGGAAATGACGCACTCACGTCATTGAAGACGCAACCTTGTAAAAGGACGAATTTGCGTCATCAAACGTAACTTTGCACCAAAAATGACGCAATATACTTTGGCATTTTGTTTACTAGCGAGCCTAATTCTGCCCGCAAATTTAAAATGACAGTCAATTGACCCCAGGTAAGAAATGCATTTCCCAGATATGAAACTGACAGTCTGCAAAAGGAAATATACTGAAACCTGAATCATGGCAAATATAAGTACAATACATATATTTAGAACTTTATATAAATTCATAAAGTGCCAAACCATAGCTGAGAGTGTGTTAAGTAATGAAAACATACTTACCAAAAGACACCCATCCACATAGCTAGCCAAACCAGCACTGAAACGGTTATCAGTAGAGGTAATGGAATATGAGAGTATATTGTCAATCTGAAAAGGGAGGTAGGAGATGAATCTCTACGACCAATAACAGAGAACCTATGAAATAGATCTCCTGTGAGGAAAACCATTGCATTCAATAGGTGATACTCCCTTCACATCCCACTGACATTCACTGTACTCTTAAAGGAATCGGGCTTCAAAATGCTGAGAAGCGCATATCAACGTAGAAATCTTAGCACAAACTTACTTCACCACCTCCATAAGAGGCAAAGTTTGTAAAACTGAATTGTGGGTGTGGTGAGGGGTGTATTTATAGGCATTTTGAGGCTTGGGAAACTTTGCCCCTCCTGGTAGGATTGTATATCCCATACGTCACTAGTTCATGGACTCTTGCCAATTACCCTTTGCAGTTTAGATGAAAACATGGAAAAGCATATTTATGCAATATTCATATTTAATAAATGTTTTAACTATGTATTTACTGTAAATATTTCACATTCCAATGTTCTACACATAACAGAATATGTTCTATGTATTTATAAATAGATATTACTATTTATACATATCTGTATATATCTATACCTATATATAATCATATATATATATATATATATATATATATATATATATATACACGCACACACAAACACATCAGATATATGTAGAAATAAGAATAAATAGAACATATTTTGTTATGTGAAAAACAGAATGTGAAATATTCATATTTTCATGTCGGGTTAGCGTACATTAGATTATGTGATCGGGTTTGCGCAAGAGTGGGGTGTTAGTTTTTCCCCCCCCCCCCCGCTCCATTGACCTCTATGGGGGAATACATGAAAGCGCACACGATATTATAGCTTTGGTATTTTGCACTCATCGGATTAGCACGCAAGTGAAAACAGTTTACTTTTAACTCATAATACGAGCGCTACTTAATTCTAGCACAATTAATAATCAAGTGGAAGCGTTAATTAGCACACCACTTGTAATCTGGTCCTATATCTTCTATATTAGGTGGCATTAATTAAAACCATTATATAAGTATTCATTCATATATGACTTACAGCATTGGTAGCATAATATTTATAGTGAGGTGAAGGAGGGCTTCTGGCTCTTCCAAGCACCTCTGCTTTTTTTAGGTTTAGACATTATTTAGCATCTGGTCGCACCTGTGATCGCGCAATTAGGAGTTTGGCAAATGTTACACCCTGTCAAGGATTTAATAAATTCTAACATCAATTTAAAGGGGCATTGCAGTAAGAGGAACATAACAGCGCAATTGTACTATAATGTCTCCTTAATACCAGGGCACAGTAAAAACAAAATTTATGCTTACCTGATAAATTTCTTTCTCTTGTGGTGTATCCAGTCCACGGGTTCATCCATTACTTGTGGAATATTCTCCTTCCCAACAGGAAGTTGCAAAGAGGACACCCACAGCAGAGCTGTCTATATAGCTCCTCCCCTAACCCCCACCTCCAGTCATTCGACCGAAGACAAGTAAGAAAAAGGAGAAACTATAGGGTGCAGTGGTGACTGTAGTTTTAAAAATAAAAACACCTGCCTTAAAGTGACAGGGCGTGCCGTGGACTGGATACACCACAAGAGAAAGAAATTTATCAGGTAAGCATAAATTTTGTTTTCTCTTGTAAGGTGTATCCAGTCCACGGGTTCATCCATTACTTGTGGGATACCAATACCAAAGCTTTAGGACACGGATGAAGGGAGGGACAAGGCAGGAACTTAAACGGAAGGCACCACTGCCTGCAAGACCTTTCTCCCAAAAATAGCCTCCGAGGAAGCAAAAGTATCAAATTTGTAGAATTTAGAATAAGTATGAAGCGAAGACCAAGTCGCCGCCTTACAAATCTGTTCAACAGAGGCCTCATGTTTAAAAGCCCAAGTGGAAGCTACCGCTCTAGTAGAATGAGCCATAATTCTTTCAGGAGGCTGCTGCCCAGCAGTCTCATAAGCTAACCGGATTATGCATCTCAGCCAAAAAGAAAGAGAAGTTGCCAAAGCCTTTTGGCCTCTCCTCCTCCCAAAGTAGACAACAAACAATGCCGATGTTTGACGAAAATCCTTAGTAGCTTGTAAATAAAACTTTAAAGCACAAACCACGTCAAGATTGTGTAACAGACGTTCCTTCTTTGAAGAAGGATTAGGACACAGTGATGGAACAACAATTTCCTGATTGATATTCTTATTGGATACTACTTTAGGAAGAAACCCAGGTTTGGTAGGCAAAACTACCTTATCTGCATGGAAGATCAGATAAGGGGAATCACACTGTAAGGCAGATAGCTCAGAAACTCTTCGAGCCGAAGAGATAGCTACTAAAAACAGAACTTTTCAAGATAAAAGCTTGATATCTATGGCATGCAAAGGTTCAAACGGAACCCCTTGAAAAACTTTAAGAACTAAATTTAAACTCCATGGCGGAGCAACAGGTTTAAACACAGGCTTGATTCTAACTAAAGCCTGACAAAACGCCTGAACGTCTGGAACATCTGCCAGACGCTTGTGCGAAACAATAGACAGAGCAGAGATCTGTCCCTTTAAGGAACTAGCTGATAATCCCTTTTCCAATCCTTCTTGGAGAAAAGATAAAATCCGGGGGGCGGAGCTAACCGCCATCAAGAGCAGACGTGCAGAAGGGAAGCTCTTGTCATTTTGGGTACAAAAGTGCATATTAAGCATATTAACTGCCTATATTTTGGGGCAATTTTACTGGACATCCTGCTGAGGTAGTAACTCTTCACTGATAAACTAAGAAAAGGGAGTTTTGCAACTACTTTTTGACCCCGGACGTCTGTATAGACTTGGCTGCCACTTGGCTGTCACTCGGCCTCTCTGTAAGGCCCTGCAAGTGCTCCGGAGGGTCGGGGATCCGCTCCGGAGCAGAAGATCACTGCCTCTCTATAAGTCAAGAGGTTGGTTTGCCTCCTGCATATTCGTCTGGGGACTTTGTTCCCACACCCTCCAACCCCACTCCGCCTGAGTCCCACCTCCCCGCTGAAGCATCGCATATGGCCACATAGCCTGCCATCCCGAGTGGCCACAGGACCCAGCACAAACTCAAGCAAGTGGGCTCCTACCTTCTTTCCCGGCGATCCCGGGACCTCACGCACCTCTAACACTTTTGGCGCGAAGTTCGGCCATCTTGCTGGAGGCCCTCCTAACACGGAGCGGTGCGGCTTTGTTTTGTGAGAGGAGGAAGTCCGGCGAGCTCTGCCGCCTGCGGCTTCTGCCTGATTGAAGCCTGCTGAACAAGCTGAAGCTGCCTCTTGATTTCTCTCCGACTGCTGAGGCACATGAACCACGACCTACACATCTGAAGCGGAGGCCTCCACATCCGGCCTGAGGTGGGGTAAGATAAGGAGGGCAAGTCTGACACACTAAGGGGACACACTGTTTGGGGTTTATTTGTGTGGGCCACCTACATATTTGGTCTCCCCCCATTATCTCTGAGGCCTCATAATTTCAGGACAGATATAACACTGGGAATCCGGAAGGCCTTTTCATATATCTGCAGGGCCCATATAATCTGCTACTATTTCATGCTGGCATCTCTAGGTAGCCTCCTTTGCACAAGCATCTAGCCTGAGGAGAAAATAGAACTAGCCTTAGCATATCTCAGTACACATCCCAGCACTGTTAACCTTGAAATAAACCGGGCTATAGCCTATCTGTGTCCCAGAGACTGCCACAGCTACTACCCCCATCTGCCCACAGGTCTAAGTGGATGATAGAGATAAGTTGGGCTCTCAATTTTCTTGGGGTTTTGAAGCACCCACTATAAGACAGAACTGGACCTTATCATATACCAGGAGCCCCGTCTGATCCCCTCAGTGGTCTTTAATCATACAGGTTCATCAATAACCTTTTCTGCAGGTTTACTCCATTACAAATTAGCCTTAAACACCTCAATTCCATGCTCTGAGTAACAACTTAGGATACTAGGTGCTTTACCCTCTGTTTTCTATTTAGCTGCTGCGTCAGCCAAATGTTCTCTGTTGCAAACAGAGTGGAGTGCATTTATTTTTACTGTGTTGCTACTGGTGTGTGTTGCTCTTTGGTTTATGAGTACTGATCATATGGGATAGTCACACTAATTACCTTTGCCTTTTCTAGACACCAAGATACCTCTCAGGATTGGTATAACACACTGACTACCTTTCAGGTTTACCCATCACGCCAACACAGCATACCCCTGGCCAACACACCTAAGCCAGCCTAGACCTAGAACACTCTCCTTTATTGCACAGCCACATAGAACTTACCTCTTTAACCTTCTATATACTGACACACACTCATCACGCACACTTAGGCTACACCATACTGCACTTTCATTAACACAGAACGTAACTTGCCCCATCCTTCATCCACGTGACTTAAGAGAAACACTAGAATATTTGCTGAGGTCCACTCTGACCATTATTGTATTGCATTGTATTGGTTTTCATTTAACAGGTGAACCCCAACTGGCCCCCCCTTTCCGGCCCTGCTTGTCTGGGCTGGTCACTTCCCTCTCCCCTTTTCCCTTCTGTAAGGTCGTACCCCCTATTCCCGGGCCAGAAGGGGACTTACCACAATTTTATCCATAACTTTTGGAGTGAATTTGCCTTTGACCTGTGTCTGGGGGGTCTCGCTGGCCCTCGCCCCCCGGTGGCGGCCTATCCTTTTTTACAAACTAGACCTGTGGTCATTTAATCCTTAGCAGGGTGGCCGTCATGGAGGGGTAGGGGCCGGGGAGGCCGTCTGGGCCCCTCTCTGTGTACTGCTTAATGTGATTACTTGCTCATGCTCTTATTTTTGTAACCCCCTGTGAATCTAACCTCTGGTGCCACCACCGCTCTACCTGTCCTGTGTCCGCCTTTGTCTTATTGACTCTCTTTTTGCCACAAATTCAAAATGCCTCATACGATCAGACGAACCACTAAAACACCTGGATCAGTGAAAAAAACGGTGATAGATCACTTCTCCCTACCACGCAAGGAGCTGGAAGATGACTCCAATGACGGCCTGAGTGGGTCAGAGTCTCTAGGTGATGGTTCCCAACATGATGCCCTGTTAAACCCCAGGTCTCAGCACTTCATTACTGAGGATACCCTTCAGAAGATGCTCGCTAACCAAACCCGCTCCATCACCAAAGAAATTCAAAAAAATCATGCTGAGCTCAAAAAAGATATTTCGGAAATAGGTGAAAGGGTGGACTCCCTGGAAAGGCGGCAAGATGATATCGTTACGGATCAATCAAACCTTTTGGCCTACTCTGAATCTTTGGCTGACCAGCTGAGTCAGCTTGAGTTTAAGCTGGCGGATGTCGAGGATCGGGCCCGCAGAAATAATATAAGATTTCGGGGTATACCGGAGGACATTACACCAACAGACCTGCAAGGTTTTCTCCAAGAGCTCTTTGGTAGCCTGTTGGGTCCTATGGAGGGCCTAACTACCACTATTGAAAGAGTGCACAGAGCTCTACGCCCCAGGTCCGTCTCACAAGAAAAGCCAAGAGACGTTATAGCCTGTTTTCACAGTTTCCTCTTTAAAGACAAGCTGATGCAGGCCGCCTCCCGTAAGCCTCAGTTGCCGGAAAAGTTTCAAACCATCCAGCTTCTTCCCGATTTGTCGGCTCACACCCTACAATTCAGAAGGCAGTACCAACCAGTCACACTGGCTCTCAGAAATGCTGGCATCCGATACAGATGGGGATATCCGTCTAAGTTGTTGATTACAAGGGACAATCAAACCCACATAATTTCTTCACTGGCACAGGGCACTGCATTGCTGGCACAGTGGGGTCTTACCAAAGGGGACATGACGGAACCTATTCCCATCAAGGCAAAATTGAGGGCTACTGCCCCAGAATGGACCGCTAAGGATCAGCGCTCCAAAAGGCAAAAAACACAGCAGACACAGGACTCCCTGGGTCCCCAAGATCCCTCCTCCTGAATGCAGGGCACCATTGGTCAACAACAACTTTAATCTGTCATCATGTTCTAACATAGGGTCCATTCTTTATGGATGGCCCTACAGCGACAGCGGTACTTAGCTTGTACTGGACTCTTAGCGGCCCATGTCGGGTCTAAAGTTACAGTTAATATTATTATTTTTTCCTTCTTGTAATTTATGTGCATATTTGCATTACCAGTGTTTATACATGCTTTCTAATACTTTATGTGGTCAACCCAGCACAAGTCATTCATCTCTAAATGAATAGGCATAGTATTACCTCCACCCTTTAGATAGCACAAGTACCGTTTTTTCCTCAACATGTTATGACTGATTTTATATTTACCTAATCTGGATGCTTCGTACCTTACTCAGGTTTGTTGTTGTTGTACGTACATATCCATTACTGTTTTCACAGGTTTAATATATGTTTATAGATTTATTTGTTTCCTTCCCTTGTGCACAGAGAGGGGCCGATAGTCTCGGCTCTCTCCCTGTACCTATTCCTAGCTCCCCCCCCACATAGGTAGCCCACGCCAGGGTTCCACTTAGGTGAACTATTTTCACCTCATTTCCTATCACAACACCTCAGAACTGACTTCCTGTCCTAATTTCCCCCTCTAACCCCCTTTCTTCGATTTCCATCCTATCCCCTGTCCTCAGGCCACGGTAGTGAGATGGCGCACTCTTTAAAGGTGCTCACACATAATGTCAGGGGGCTTAATTCCCCCTTTAAAAGGAGTCTTTTGTCTCGTGAACTTAGATTCCACAATCCTGACGTAGTCTTCCTGCAGGAGACTCACTGGCAGTCGCGCGCCCCTCAATATTTTCACTCTCGTTCCTATAAAGTCCTGGAACACTCACCCTTCTCCAAAAAAGCTAGAGGGACGGCCATCCTGCTTCACAACAGGATCGCCTACGAGCAAATTTATGCACTTACCGATCCCCAAGCCAGATATACAATTCTGGTTTGTAAACTGGACCATGTTCTTCATACATTGGTCTCCATTTATCTTCCCAACTCCCGTCAGCCTGCATCTCTCCGTACTATTTTGCAGACACTTGATACGATTAGGCAAGGGAGGGTTTTGATCGTGGGAGACTTCAACATGACATGGGAGCCAACTCTCGACCGCAAACAGCTTCAAGCGGGCAGTAAACATTCGCAAGAGACATATGTCTCTGCCCAATTTAGGGCAGTAATGTCGCAATATGGATACTTTGACATTTGGAGAAGTCTACATCCTAACGATAGGGACTTTACTCATTTCTCTATCCCCCACAAAACTTACTCCCGACTGGACTATATCTTCTGTCAGGCTGGGTCTTTGGACTCAGTCTCCTGCTCCAGTATCCCACTCTGTTCTTGGTCGGACCATGACCTTGTAACGGCAGGTCTATTCCCCTCAGATAAAGCACCTAGTAAATCCAATTGGTGCCTTCCTAGACACATTTTGGCCGATATTCCGTTCAGGGAGGAATTAAGACGGGACCTGACTGAACTGTTAGTTTGTAATGACAACGGCCAGACCTCAGACGATATTCTCTGGGGCGCGATAAAAGCAACTATCAGGGGCCTTATCATTCGCAAACAAGGAGCACTGAGAAAGCGAGCAGGCCTTACCCTTGCACAGGCACACGCAAAACTCAGATCCTTGGAGTCCCTCAATCGCGCTTCCATTAGCCTTGATGTAGCAGCGCAGATTGCTACAGTTAAGGAGCATATCAACCTCCTAGAGCTCCGCCGTACACAAACTAATCTCAGCAAACTAAAACAATTATACTATTACAAAGGTAATAGACCTGACACTATGCTTGCTAATAGGCTCAGGCATAAGCATAGTAATTCCCGCATTTCCCAGATTAATTATAATGGCAAATTGCATAAGAGGCCCTCTCAGATTGGAGAATGCTTTGCTGACTTTTACTCCAAACTTTACAATATCGAAAATTCAGAGACTCTCACCCCAACTACTAGTCAGGATATCAGAGACTTTCTGACCTCCGCTAACCTCCCCACTCTTACTACAGAGCAACAAGACTCTCTCACAGCCCCTTTATCTTTGGCGGAGATTAAGCTAACGATAAAAAATCTAAAACCCTTTAAGGCTCCAGGGCCTGATGGCTTCTCTGCCCAGTTTTATAAGGTATTTGTCAATGAACTATCCCCCTACTTGCAGAGGTTTTTTACCTTAGCAAGTGAAGAAGGCTCCCTGAGGGAGGAATTCTTAAAAGCAGCCATAGTCACCCTGCCAAAACCAGATAAGGACCCTTCCTCCTGTGCAAGCTATAGGCCAATTTCTTTAATTAACGTAGACGTGAAGGTCTACTCTAAAATTCTTGCCAATCGTATCAGCAGGCTTCTCCCGCACCTTATAGGTCCGGATCAAGTAGGGTTCATTCACAAGCGCGAGGGGCCAGACAATACTAGGCGTCTTGTTAATATTGTGTGTGAATCTACCAGAATGCAGAAGCCTTTCTCGGTTATCTCTTTGGATGCCGAGAAGGCTTTTGACCGAATCCGCTGGTCCTACTTGTGGGAAACCCTCAGAACCTTTAACTTCCCCCAGTCGACATGCAGGGCTATTCAGGCGCTATATTCTGCCCCGTCGGCTGCTGTCAGGGGTCTTGGCTTTCAGTCTGACCCTTTCAGCATCTCCAATGGCACTAGACAGGGGTGCCCCCTATCTCCGCTGTTGTTTGCCCTGGCGATCGAGCCCTTGGCTGCCCATATCCGCGATGATGCGTCCATTCCAGGGATAATGCTTTCAGGCACTCTGCAAAAAATTGCATTATTCGCAGATGATATCACAATCTTCACTGCGGACCCCGGTAGAGCTGTCCCCAGACTGTTGGATGTTCTACAGACCTTTGGCGACCTCTCATTTTATAAATTGAACACTCAAAAGACAGAGATATATTGGTGGGGATACCCTCACAATTACATTAATAGTTTAAAGAAAAGCTATAACTTCAAATGGTCGCAGGAGCAGGTCACACATCTGGGGGTTAGAATATCTAACAACGCCTCAAAAATGGTCAAGGACAATTACATCCCCTTGTTGTCAGAACTGAGATCCTTAAAAAACGCTTGGGATCACAAGTCCATCTCATGGATGGGGCGTATAGCCTCTATTAAAATGTCTTTCCTCCCTAAGCTCACCTACTTGTTTAGGTGCCTCCCCATCAGAGTCCCTATGCCACTCTTGCTACAGTTTCAGAGTGAAATAACAAAATTTATTTGGAAGGGCTCGACCCCCAGGATAGCACAAAAAAATCTGAAATTTCCTATACACCTAGGAGGCCTGGCTTCCCCTTCTGTGGTAAAATACTACGAGGGGGCCATGCTTACCCACATCTCCCAGTGGGGAGTTCTTCAGTCCCGTGACAAATGGCGCGAGATTGAACAGGCCTCTCTACCCCATAATGTCCTGCTCAAGGATATTATTTGGACTCCTCCACACAGCCGCAGAATTCTAGGTATCAGCAATTTAGTTATCACAGAATGCCTTCAGGTCTGGGACAAGATCCGGCATCGCCAACTAATTGCCCCCCACCCCTCCCCTATCACTTCGGTGGCTGGTCTGCTTTCTGGATTGGCGGATACCCACCCGAATATATGGGCCAGGCTAGGGATTCGGCGGGTCTCGGACTTTTGGTCCGCATCACAGCCCGATGGCTTTATAGACCCAACTCTCCTGGGTCCCCCTGGGGATATTCCTCCGGTCCTCTTTTTTGAGACCATTAGGATTAAAAGCCTCTTGAGAAGCTGGGGTTTTCTCCCCACCACCTCTCGACAGTCCACCCCGTGGGAGTCTGTCTGGAAGACGGGTCACAGACTTATCCGGCCATTATCGTTCCACTATGGGACTCTCGATGGTACTGTCCCGCCTGAAACTGCCCCGCATTTGCAGATCTGGGATGCTTTACTGCACTCTCAAATCTCGGTGGACGCCTGGCAAAGGGCCATCCTTTTGACAAAGAAAACCCTCCATTGTATCACTATGTTCGAAACCTATTACAAGGTGATTTCTCACTGGTACCTGGTCCCCACACGGCTGGCAAGGATGTACCCAGGAGTGTCGCCTCTTTGCTGGAGGAACTGTGGTCTGCAGGGCACCATGCTCCACATCTGGTGGGAATGCCCTAAAATTACTTTCTTATGGTCTCAAGGTTTCCGCGCCCTTACTGATTTCGGAATCAGAATTCCGCCTGGCCCGTCTACTGCTTTGCTCCACCTGGGCTTACAGGACTTACCTAAGCATCAAGGTATCTTCAGTACCTACTTATTAGCCTCTATTAAGACTAATTTGGCTAGGTCCTGGAAAAAAGAAAAACCCCCTTCATGGAACGAGATTGAAAAAACCATGGCCTTCTTATACACCATGGAAAAGACTATATATTTCGACTTAAACAAACTGGATATATTTGAACTTGCTTGGGCCAATTGGAAAGACAAGTTTGATACTTCCTGGAGCCCTCCTGTCACGTCCTAAAGCCTACAGCCTGACTCTCCTTGATCTATCTACCATCTTCCTCCATTTCTTCCCTCTCCTCTTCTATGCTCCCCCCCCTCCTTTCCCCCCCCCTCCTTCCCCCCCCCCCCTAGACTTTGTTCTGATTTCAAGATATGCGTTGTGTTGTATAGGTTCCTTTTCAGGTATCCCATTTGTTCTCAGATTTGTTCTCAGACTGATGTGAGATGTCATCTCTCCACCAGGGGAGTCCATCTAATCTTATCACTATTGTATTATTTCTTATCTTTGGGTCCCCTGGTTTGATCCGTAATCATATACTCCTGTATGCCATTGATGTTTGTGTTTGGGACCTGCGTGTCCCTCATTGTTACTTCTACAAGTTTGAAAATGAATAAAAATCTTTTGAAAAAAAAAAAAAAAAAAAAAAAAAAAAAAAGATAAAATCCTAGGAATCCTAACCTTACTCCATGAGTAACCCTTGGATTCACACCAATGAAGATATTTACACCATATCTTATGAAAGATTTTCCTGGTGACAGGCTTTCGAGCCTGAATCAAGGTATCAATGACCGACTCGGAGAAACCACGTTTTGATAAAATCAAGCATTCAATCTCCAAGCAGTCAGACGCAGAGAAATTAGATTTGGATGTTTGAATGGACCTTGGAGTAGAAGGTCCTGCCTCAGCGGCAGAGTCCATGGTGGAAAGGATGACATGTTCACCAGATCTGCATACCAAGTCCTGTGTGGCCACGCAGGTGCTATCAAAATCACCGAAGCTCTCTCCTGCTTGATCTTGGCAATCAGACGAGGGAGGAGAGGAAATGGTGGAAACACATAAGCCAGGCTGAAGGACCAGGGCACTGCTAGAGCATCTATCAGTGCAGCCTGGGGATCCCTTGACCTGGACCCGTAACATGGAAGCTTGGCGTTCTGACGAGACGCCATCAAATCCAGTTCCGGTTTGCCCCATAGTTGAATCAGCTGGGCAAATACCTCCGGATTGAGTTCCCACTCCCCCAGCAGAAAAGTCTGCCGACTTAGAAAATTCGCCTCCCAGTTCTCTACTCCTGGGATATGGATAGCTGAGAGATGACAAGAGTGAACCTCTGCCCATAGAATTATCTTGGAAACCTCCATCATTGCCAGGGGACTCCTTGTTCCCCCCTGATGGTTGATATAGGTTACAGTCGTGATATTGTCCGACTGAAATCTGATGAATCTGACCGCAGCTAGCTGAGGCCAAGCCTGAAGAGCATTGAATATTGCTCTGAGTTCCAGAATGTTTATCGGAAGGAGGGCTTCCTCCTGAGTCCACAAACCCTGAGCCTTCAGGGAGTTCCAGACTGCGCCCCAGCCCAGAAGGCTGGCATCGGTCGTCACTATAGTCCACTCTGGCCTGCGGATACTCATTCCCCTGGACAGATGGACCCGAGATAACCACCAGAGAAGAGAATCCCTGGTCTCTTGATCTAGACTTAACAGAGGAGACAAATCTGTGTAGTCCCCATTCCACTGATTGAGCATGCAAAGTTGCAGTGGTCTGAGATGTAGGCGGGCAAACGGAACTATGTCCATTGCCGCTACCATTAGGTCGATCATTTCCATACACTGAGCCACTGACGGCCGAGAAGTGGAATCAAGAACACGGCAGGAAGTTAGAAGCTTTGATATCCTGACCTCTGTCAGAAATTTTTTTATTTCTACTGAATCTATCAGAGTTCCTAGGAAGGAAACTCTTGTGAGAGGAGAGAGAGAACTCTTTTCTCTGTTCACTTTCCACCCGTGAGACCTCAGAAAGGCCAGAACAATGTCCGTATGGGACTTGGCGATTTGAAAAGTCGACACCTGGATCAGAATGTCGTCTAGGTAAGGAGCCACCCGCTATGCCCCGGGGCCTTAGAACCGCCAGAAGGGACCCTAGAACCTTCGTAAAGACTCTTGGCGCCGTGGCTAACCCGAAGAGTAGAGCCACAAACTGGTAACGCCTGTCTAGGAAGGCGAACCTGAGGAACTGATGATGCTCTCTGTGAATTGGAATGTGGAGATAAGCATCCTTTAAGTCCACGGTAGTCATATATTGACCCTCCTGGATCATAGGGAGGATGGTTCGGATTGTCTCCATCTTGAAGGATGGGACCCTGAGAAATTTGTTTAGGATCTTGAGATCCAAGATTGGTCTGAAAGTTCCCTCTTTTTTGGGAACTATAAACAGGTTTGAATAGAAACCCTGCCCCTGTTCCTCTCTTGGAACTGGGTGGATCAGTCCCATAACCAGTAGGTCTTGAATGCAACGTAAGAATGCCTCTCTCTTTATCTGGTTTGCAGATAGTTGTGAGAGATGAAATCACCCCTTTGGAGATGAACCTTTGAATTCCAGAAGGTATCCCTGGGAAACAATCTCTAGGGCCCAGGGATCCTGGACGTCTCTTGCCCAAGCCTGGGCGAAGAGAGAAAGTCTGCCCCCGACTAGATCCGGTCCCAGATCTGGGTGTACCCCTTCATGCTGTCTTAGAGGCAGCAGCAGGCTTTTTGTCTGCTTTCCTTTGTTCCAAGCTTGGATAGGTCTCCAGACTGGTTTGGACTGGGCGAAATTTCCCTCTTGCTTTGCATTAGAGGAAGCCGAAGCTGCGCCACCCTTGAAGTTTCGAAAGGAATGAAAATTATTCTGTTTGGTCTTTAATTTATTGGACCTATCCTGAGGAAGGGCGTGACCTTTTCCTCCAGTAATGTCAGAGATGATCTACTTCAGGCCTTTGAAGGGGATGTTAAGAAGCTTAGACTTTGAAGTAACGTCTGCTGACCAGGACTTAAGCCATAACGCCCTACGCGCCAGAATGGCAAAACCTGAATTTAGCTTGGTTAGCCGTTAGCTTGGTTAAATGAAAAACGGCATCAGAAATAAAGGAATTAGCTAACTTAAGAGCTTTAATCCTGTCTAAGATATCGTCTAACGGGGTCTCCACCTGTAGAGCCTCCTCGAGAGACTCGAACCAAAAAGCCGCTGCAGCAGTAACTGGGGCAATGCATGCAAGAGGCTGGAGAATAAAACCTTGATGAATAAAATTTTTCTTAAGGAGACCCTCCAATTTTTTATCCATAGGATCTAGGAAAGCACAACTGTCCTCGACAGGGATAGTTGTACGCTTAGCTAGGGTAGAAACAGCTCCCTCCACCTTAGGGACCGTCTGCCACGAGTCCTGTATGGCGACATCTATGGGAAACATCTTTTTAAAAGCAGGAGGGGGAGAGAACGGCACACCTGGTCTATGCCATTCCTCAGTAATAATTTCCGAAAATATTTTAGAGACTGGAAAAACATCAGTGTAAACAGGCACTGCAAAGTATTTGTCCATTTTACACAATTTCTCTGGAACTACAATGGGGTCACAGTCATCCAGAGTCGCTAAAACCTCCCTAAGCAATAAGCGGAGGTGTTCGAGCTTAAATTTAAACGCTGTCATTTCAGAATCAGACTGAAGTAAAGCCTTCCCTGAATCTGAAATGTCATTCTCAGATAGCAACTCCCTTGCACTGGCTTCGGAGCCTAGCGAGGGTATATCGGACACTAAGACTTTTAATTTCAAGAAAGCAAAATTCAACGATTTAAGGAAATCATTAAATAATATAAATTGGGACAATGTATTTTCTAATAAAAATACAGAGAATAAATGGATAATATTTAAAAATGTGTTAAATAAATATACATATCAACACATACCATATGGTTATAAAAGTAAAAATAAAAAAACAAAGCCATTATGGCTAAATAAAAATGTGTTAAGAGAAATTAGGAAAAAACGTAGGGCATTTAAATTATTAAAAGAAAATAGTACAGACTCAGCATACAATATTTATAAGGAATGTAACAAAGCATGCAAAAAAGCAATCAAATTAGCCAAAATTGAAAATGAAAAATTAATTGCTAAGGATTCTAAGTCTAACCCTAAAAGGTTCTTTAAGTACATAAATAGCAAAAAATCTAAGAAGGATAATATAGGTACATTAAAATGTGTGGAGGGTAGCATGATAAATAATGACAGGGAGAAGGCTGAGGTACTAAACCAGTTTTTGTCTTCAGTATACACAAGAGAAGAACCATTGAATGATACTTTTGAACATAATAGAACATGCCAGTCCATACCACTAACTGGGTTTTGTTTAGAGGATATCAGGAAAAAACTGGAAAATATTAAGGTAAATAAAACTCCAGGCCCAGATGGAATACACCCAAGGGTGTTGAGGGAACTTAGCACTGTTATAGACAAACCTTTACTCTTAATTTTTCAAGACTCATTATCCTCAGGCATGGTACCCCAGGATTGGCGTAAAGCTGATGTGGTGCCACTCTTCAAAAAGGGAAGCAGGGATGATCCAGGAAGCTATAGACCAGTTAGTCTGACATCAATAGTGGGGAAGATATTTGAAGGGATTATAAGGGATTATATTGATGAGCATATTCGTGTAAACAAGATTATGAGTTCTAATCAGCATGGCTTTAGGAGAAATAGATCATGTCAAACTAATCTGATTAGATTCTACGAGGAAGTAAGTCAAAATATAGATAAAGGGGAATCAGTGGATGTGATATACTTAGATTTTGCAAAGGCATTTGATACAGTGCCACATGAGAGATTAATGCACAAAATTAAGGGACTGGGAATAGCTGAAAATGTTAGCTCATGGATAAATAACTGGATAAAAGATAGGGAGCAACGAGTAGTAGTAAATGGATCATACTCAGATTGGACAAAGGTAATCAGTGGCGTCCCCCAGGGATCAGTACTGGGCCCTGTTCTTTTTAATATTTTTATAAATGACTTGGAGCAAGGATTAAATAGCGACATCTCTATTTTTGCAGATGATACTAAGTTAAGTAAGGTCATAAGGTCAGAGCAGGACGAACTGTCTTTACAAAGGGATTTGCTAAAATTAGAACTATGGGCAAGTGAATGGAAAATGAGATTTAATACGGAAAAATGCAAGGTTCTACATTTTGGAAGTAAAAATAAGCAGGCTACGTATTTTTTAAATGGGACAAGACTTAGCCAAACACAGGAGGAAAGGGATTTGGGAGTAGTAATAGATAACAAGCTAAAGATGGGTGCACAATGCAGGGCAGCGGCTTCAAAGGCTAATAAGATACTAGCATGTATTAAAAGAGGTATTGATTCAAGGGAGGAAAGCATAATTCTGTCATTATATAAAGCCCTGGTAAGACCTCACCTTGAGTTTGGAGTGCAGTTCTGGGGACCAATTGCTAAAAAAGATATTGCAGAACTAGAAAAAGTTCAGAGAAGGGCCACAAAGCTAATAAGGGGATTGGAGAAATTAACCTATGAGGAGAGGCTAGCCAAACTGGGTCTGTTTTCTTTAGAAAAAAGGCGCTTGAGAGGTGACATGATTACTTTATATAAATATATTCAAGACCCATATACAGAGATGGCAGAAGCTCTGTTTATTCCAAGAAAATTGTTTCTGACAAGAGGTCATAATTTAAGGTTGGAGGAAAGGAGATTTAATCTCCTGCAACGGAAACGTTTTTTCACTGTGAGAGCAATAAAATTGTGGAACTCATTACCAAAGGAGGTAGTGAATGCCAATACCATAGATACATTTAAAAATAGTCTGGATAAGTTTCTGTATACTAACAAAATTCATGGATATGATTGCTAGTATTAAATGGGTCACATTTTAATGGGGTTATTTAAGCTTAACTGGAGCTTTTTGTAAGTATTTTAGATTTGTATAGGTTGAACTCGATGGACTTCAGTCTTTTTTTCAACCTTATCTACTATGTTACTATGTTACTATGTTACAGCTATTAAAGCGTCAGAAAGCTCTGTATTTGTTCTAGCCCCAGAGCTGTCTCGCTTTCCTTGTAACCCTGGCAGTTTGGACAATACCTCTGTGAGGGTAGAAGTCATAACTGCCGCCATGTCCTGTAAGGTAAAAGAATCAGATGCGCTAGATGTACTTGGAGTCACTTGGGCGGGAGTTATAGGTTCTGACACATGGGGAGAGCTAGATGGCATAACCTCCCTTTTTTCAGTCTGAGAATTCTCTGGTGATAAATCTTTAAAAGCCATAATATGGTCTTTATAATTTAAAGAAACTTCAGTACATTTCGTACACATTCTAAGAGGGGTTCCACAATGTCTTCTAAACATATTGAACAAGGAGTTTCCTCTATGTCAGACATGTTTAACAGACTAGTAATGACACCAGCAAGCTTGTAAAACACTTTAATAAATGTGAAACAGCAATTAAACAAAAACGGGAATGTGCCTTTAAGAGAAAAAAACTAACACTTAAACTGCAAAACAGTGTTAAAATGTAGTAAAGACTTCGAAATTTTTACAGTGTGAGTAAAGGACTAAAGCAACATTGCACCCACTTGCAAATGGATGATTAACCCCTTAGCCCCCAAACCGGATTTAAAAAAACATCAACCACCAGTAAAAGACAGTTAAGCACCTTGCCACAGCTCTGCTGTGGCTCCTACCTGCCCTCAAATACGATTAGGGTAGAAATAAGCCCTCTATAGTGGTCCTTAAATGCCAGAGGACTCCTCTAGGGAAGCTGGATGTCTGAGTCTGAAAGAAACTGCGCAACTAGAGCGCGAAAATAGGCCCCTCCCACCATGTACTCGATGTCAGAGGGGCCTTAAGGAAATACTCCTGGGAGTATCTGACTATGCCATGTGGAAACTAGGCCCCAAAAAAAGACTTATCACCCTCAGAGAAAAAAACGTCCCATTTATGCAAACATGTAAACGTTTTGTCACTAATTAATATGAGTATAAACATGAGCATTACCCCACTTTGTAAGCATGATCCCAGTCGTTGCAAAATCACTGCATCTAGCTTACCTCAATATACACAAGGCTCTGTCAGCATTTTCTAGAACTTATCCTTTCTCTAGAAATAAAAGTACTGAACATACCTCAAAGCAGGTAATCTGCAGACCGTTCCCCCAACTGAAGTTATCCCATACTCTTCAGTTATGTGTGAGAACAGCAATGGACCTTAGTTACAAACCGCTAAGATCATCAACCTCCAGGCAGAACTCTTCTTCTAATTTCTGCCTGAGAGTAAAACAGTACAACGCCGGTACCGTTTAAAAATAACAAACTCTTGATTGAAGGCAAAACTACACTAAATCACCACATCTCTTTATACTTCCTATCTTGTCGAGAGTTGCAAAGAGAATGACTGGAGGTGGGGGTTAGGGGAGGAGCTATATAGACAGCTCTGCTGTGGGTGTCCTCTTTGCAAATTCCTGTTGGGAAGGAGAATATCCCACAAGTAATGGATGAACCTGTGGACTGGATACACCTTACAAGAGAAATGGTGAACTTCAAGAAAGATCTAAGAGAATGTAAAGCTGCCTGGCTTTAGGAAATAAGAGGTTTAAGAGGTTTTGATTTTGAGCTTTAAACACCATGTTATTTAATATTGTATAATTTCACTATTTTACCTAAAAGTATGCAACAAAAGTAAACAGCATCTGCAAAACAGGCACAAATAAATGAACACGATGAACACTGGTTATATACTAATGACAACTTAGTTACTGAAGGGAAGAACAGAGAGGATTTGTTGGCCATAGCCACCCTTATTCCCTTTTTAAATATACTTTAGCAAATTGGTTAAAAGTTTAATTATTCAAACATATTTCAGGGAGTAGCTGAAGCTGTATATCTATAACTATATACCTTTAGCAAAAAAGCTTGTGAAAATTATTATTTTCTTGGCTATAAATTTAGTTTCAGTGCATAAACAATTAAAACTATTTTATTTCTTGTATAACATTACTGTTTTTTATCAGCATCAATATTATTTTTAAAGGGACATTAAACACTTAATATTTTTTAAAAGCCTTGTATTGAGGTTATTCATGATGAAGTCTGTCTTTCACTGCTTTCCAGTGCTGAGGTGTTAGCACATGAGCAGCAACTCTTCTTCAGATAAACGCATTGTAACTTAGGTTGCACAATGGCAGCACCCATAATTAAAGGGAGGTACATCATGAAATGTATTTAGTGTTTAATATCCCTTTAAAGATGATGACTCATTCCAAAGCCAATGTATTAACAAACAACATTACAGCTACGTCAATTAATAGCAGCTTCTTTTTGTTTCTATTAAAACTTCATTCATGAAAAAAAAACAAAAAAAAAACAGTAATAGGTGCTTCATACTTTGGAAAATGAGTTAATATTAGTGTTCGCTTCTCTGGTGGAAGTTTGTCTTTCTCCTGCCTGGCCTGCTCCAGTAACTGCCTTCTCATAACGGTGAAAACAGATCGTAGCAGTGTCCGTCCAAACACCTGTGTGGTTTCATAGCGATGCAAACTGTCACAGAATTGGGGCACATTGCAGTAGCAGAGCCACCTAAAATAGCAAAGGCAAACATGTATAAGAACCAAGTATAATGAAGATATTCAAAATATCACTTTGGGTTGCCAATCGGGGAAAGCGAAAATAAATGCATCAGTTTGTGAATAAGCAGTTCCTGTTTTTAGTCAACTTCATCCTAGGGGCCTAATTAATCAAGAATTAGCCAGCATGGAAGGACATCATGCAAAAACTATGGAAGCCCATACATGAGTAGAATTGGACACATTTGGCCGTGGAACTAATTACGCTAAAAAAATTTTTATCGGTCATGAGTGCTTATTGTGTTCAAGGTAAAAAAATTAGTGATGTCAGGTTAGAGCTGGTGTTACAAGTTGAAAGTAAAAAGTATTTTCTATTTATCACTCATACTCTAACCCAACACTGAGCTAGATAAACTGCACTAAAGCCGAATGTGCGTTAGGAATACTTCACATTTCTACGTTCTTCATCTTTTTTTATTTTTTAAATATATATTATCTATATATATATATATATATATATATATATATATATATATATATATATATATATATATATGTTTTAAAATATATTTATAGTCCTGTATATATGAAAATGTATACCAATATATTAAGAAATATATATTTAAAAATACAAAACATAATTTATGCTTACCTGATAAATTTATTTCTCTTGTGGTGTATCCAGTCCACGGATCATCCATTACTTATGGGATATTAACTCCTCCCCAACAGGAAGTGCAAGAGGATTCACCCAGCAGAGCTGCTATATAGCTCCTCCCCTAACTGCCATTACCAGTCATTCGACCGAAAACATGCAGAGAAAGGAAAACCATAGGGTACAGTGGTGACTGTAGTTTAATGGAAAAATTACCTGCCTTAAAGTGACAGGGCGGGCCGTGGACTGGATACACCACAAGAGAAATAAATTTATCAGGTAAGCATAAATTATGTTTTCTCTTGTTAAGTGTATCCAGTCCACGGATCATCCATTACTTATGGGATACCAATACCAAAGCTAAAGTACACGGATGACGGGAGGGACAGGCAGGCTCTTTATACGGAAGGAACCACTGCCTGAAGAACCTTTCTCCCAAAAACAGCCTCCGAAGAAGCAAAAGTGTCAAATTTGTAAAATTTGGAAAAAGTATGAAGAGAAGACCAAGTTGCAGCCTTGCAAATCTGTTCAACAGAAGCCTCATTCTTAAAGGCCCAAGTGGAAGCCACAGCTCTAGTAGAATGTGCTGTAATTCTTTCAGGAGGCTGCTGTCCAGCAGTCTCATAGGCTAACCGTATTATGCTACGAAGCCAAAAGGAGAGAGAGGTAGCCGAAGCTTTTTGACCTCTCCTCTGACCAGAATAAACGACAAACAGGGAAGACGTTTGTCGAAAATCCTTAGTTGCCTGTAGATAAAATTTCAGGGCACGGACTACATCTAGATTGTGTAGCAGACGTTCCTTTTTCGAAGAAGGATTAGGACACAAAGATGTAACCACAATCTCTTGATTGATATTCCTGTTAGTGACCACCTTAGGTAGGAACCCAGGTTTAGTACGCAGAACTACCTTGTCTGAATGAAAAATCAGATAAGGAGAATCACAATGTAAGGCAGATAACTCAGAGACTCTTCGAGCCGAGGAAATCGCCATTAAAAACAGAACTTTCCAAGATAACAACTTGATATCAATGGAATGAAGGGGTTCAAACGGAACCCCCTGTAAAACATTAAGAACTAAGTTCAAACTCCATGGTGGAGCAACAGTTTTAAACACAGGCTTGATCCTAGCTAAAGCCTGACAAAAAGCTTGAACGTCCGGAACTTCTGAGACGTTTGTGTAAAAGAATGGACAGAGCTGAAATCTGTCCCTTTAAGGAACTAGCGGATAAACCCTTTTCTAAACCTTCTTGTAGAAAAGACAATATCCTCGGAATCCTAACCTTACTCCATGAGTAACTCTTGGATTCGCACCAATATAAGTATTTGCGCCATATCTTATGGTAAATCTTTCTGGTAACAGGCTTCCTAGCCTGTATTAAGGTATCAATAACTGACTCAGAAAAACCACGTTTTGATAAAATGAAGCGTTCAATTTCCAAGCAGTCAGCTTCAGAGAAATTAGATTTTTATGTTTGAAGGGACCCTGGATCAGAAGGTCCTGTTTCAGAGGTAGCGACCAAGGTGGACAGGATGACATGTCCACTAGATCTGCATACCAAGTCCTGCGTGGCCATGCAGGCGTTATTAGAATCACTGATGCTCTCTCCTGTTTGATTCTGGCAATCAATCGAGGAAGCATCGGGAAGGGTGGAAACACATAAGCCATCCCGAAGGTCCAAGGTGCTGTCAAAGCATCTATCAGAACCGCTCCCGGATCCCTGGATCTGGACCCGTAACGAGGAAGCTTGGCGTTCTGTCGAGACGCCATGAGATCTATCTCTGGTTTGCCCCAACGTCGAAGTATTTGGGCAAAGACCTCCGGATGAAGTTCCCACTCCCCCGGATGAAAAGTCTGACGACTTAAGAAATCCGCCTCCCAGTTCTCCACTCCCGGGATGTGGATTGCTGACAGGTGGCAAGAGTGAGACTCTGCCAAGCGAATTATCTTTGATACTTCCATCATTGCTAGGGAGCTTCTTGTCCCTCCCTGATGGTTGATGTAAGCTACAGTCGTGATGTTGTCCGACTGAAACCTGATGAACCCCCGAGTTGTTAACTGGGGCCAAGCCAGAAGGGCATTGAGAACTGCTCTCAATTCCAGAATGTTTATTGGTAGGAGACTCTCCTCCTGATTCCATTGTCCCTGAGCATTCAGAGAATTCCAGACAGCGCCCCAACCTAGTAGGCTGGCATCTGTTGTTACAATTGTCCAGTCCGGCCTGCTGAATGGCATCCCCCTGGACAGATGTGGCCGAGAAAGCCACCATAGAAGAGAATTTCAGGTCTCTTGATCCAGATTCAGAGTAGGGGACAAGTCTGAGTAATCCCCATTCCACTGACTTAGCATGCACAATTGCAGCGGTCTGAGATGTAGACGTGCAAAGGGTACTATGTCCATTGCTGCTACCATTAAGCCGATCACCTCCATGCATTGAGCTACTGACGGGTTTTGAATGGAATGAAGGACACGGCATGCATTTTGAAGCTTTGTTAACCTGTCTTCTGTCAGGTAAATCTTCATTTCTACAGAATCTATAAGAGTCCCCAAGAAGGGAACTCTTGTGAGTGGAAAGAGAGAACTCTTCTTTTCGTTCACCTTCCATCCATGCGACCTTAGAAATGCCAGTACTAACTCTGTATGAGACTTGGCAGTTTGAAAGCTTGAAGCTTGTATCAGAATGTCGTCTAGGTACGGAGCTACCGCAATTCCTCGCGGTCTTAGTACCGCCAGAAGAGCACACAGAACCTTTGTGAAGATTCTCGGAGCCGTAGCCAATCCGAATGGAAGAGCTACAAACTGGTAATGCCTGTCTAGAAAGGCAAACCTTAGATACCGGTAATGATCTTTGTGAATCGGTATGTGAAGGTAAGCATCCTTTAAATCCACTGTGGTCATGTACTGACCCTTTTGGATCATGGGTAAAATTGTCCGAATAGTTTCCATTTTGAAAGATGGAACTCTTAGGAATTTGTTTAGGATCTTTAAATCCAAGATTGGCCTGAAAGTTCCCTCTTTTTTGGGAACCACAAACAGATTTGAGTAAAACCCTTGTCCTTGTTCCAACCGCGGAACCGGATGGATCACTCCCATTAATAAAAGATCTTGTACGCAGCGTAGAAACGCCTCTTTCTTTATTTGGTTTGTTGACAACCTTGACAGATGAAATCTCCCTCTTGGGGGAGAGAATTTAAAGTCTAGAAGGTATCCCTGAGATATGATCTCTAACGCCCAGGGATCCTGGACATCTCTTGCCCAAGCCTGGGCGAAGAGAGAAAGTCTGCCCCCCACTAGATCCGTTCCCGGATCGGGGGCCCTCGATTCATGCTGTCTTAGGGGCAGCAGCAGGTTTCCTGGCCTGCTTGCCCTTGTTCCAGGACTGGTTAGGTCTCCAGCCTTGTCTGTAGCGAGCAACAGCTCCTTCCTGTTTTGGTGAAGAGGAAGTTGATGCTGCTCCTGCTTTGAAATTACGAAAGGAACGAAAATTAGACTGTCTAGCCTTAGGTTTGGCTCTGTCTTGAGGCAGGGCATGGCCTTTACCTCCTGTAATGTCAGCGATAATTTCTTTCAACCCGGGCCCGAATAAGGTCTGCCCTTTGAAAGGTATATTAAGCAATTTAGATTTAGAAGTAACGTCAGCTGACCAGGATTTTAGCCACAGTGCTCTGCGTGCCTGAATGGCGAATCCGGAATTCTTAGCCGTAAGTTTAGTTAAATGTACTACGGCATCTGAAATAAATGAGTTAGCTAACTTAAGGGCTTTAAGCTTGTGTGTAATCTCATCTAATGGAGCTGATTCAAGTGTCTCTTCCAGAGACTCAAACCAAAATGCTGCTGCAGCCGTGACAGGCGCAATGCATGCAAGAGGTTGCAATATAAAACCTTGTTGAACAAACATTTTCTTAAGGTAACCCTCTAACTTTTTATCCATTGGATCTGAAAAGGCACAGCTATCCTCCACCGGGATAGTGGTACGCTTAGCTAAAGTAGAAACTGCTCCCTCCACCTTAGGGACCGTTTGCCATAAGTCCCGTGTGGTGGCGTCTATTGGAAACATCTTTCTAAATATCGGAGGGGGTGAGAACGGCACACCGGGTCTATCCCACTCCTTAGTAACAATTTCAGTAAGTCTCTTAGGTATAGGAAAAACGTCAGTACTCGCCGGTACCGCAAAATATTTATCCAACCTACACATTTTCTCTGGTATTGCAACTGTGTTACAATCATTCAGAGCCGCTAACACCTCCCCTAGTAATACACGGAGGTTTTCCAGCTTAAATTTAAAATTTGAAATATCTGAATCCAGTTTGTTTGGATCAGAACCGTCACCCGCAGAATGAAGCTCTCCGTCCTCATGTTCTGCAAATTGTGACGCAGTGTCTGACATGGCCCTAATATTATCAGCGCACTCTGTTCTCACCCCAGAGTGATCACGCTTACCTCTTAGTTCTGGTAATTTAGCCAAAACTTCAGTCATAACAGTAGCCATATCCTGTAATGTGATTTGTAATGGCCGCCCAGATGTACTCGGCGCTACAATATCACGCACCTCCCGAGCGGGAGATGCAGGTACTGACACGTGAGGCGAGTTAGTCGGCATAACTCTCCCCTCGTTGTTTGGTGAAATATGTTCAATTTGTACAGATTGACTTTTATTTAAAGTAGCATCAATACAGTTAGTACATAAATTTCTATTGGGCTCCACTTTGGCTTTAGCACATATAGCACAGATATCTTCCTCTGAATCAGACATGTTTAACACACTAGCAAATAAACTAGCAAATTGAAAATACTTTTCAAGTAATTTACTATAATATGAAAATGTACTGTGCCTATAAGAAGCACAGAAAAAGTTATGACAGTTGAAAATTAATAAACTGAAAAGTTATAGCATCAAATCTTTGTAAAAAACACAATTTTAGCAAAGGATTGCTCCCATTAGCAAAGGATAACTAACCCTGATAGCAGAAAAAAAAAAAAAAAAATACAGAAATAAACGTTTTTTTTTTTTTATCACAGTCAACTACAATCTCACAGCTCTGCTGTGAGTGATTACCTCCCTCAAAACAAGTTTTGAAGACCCCTGAGTTCTGTAGAGATGAACCGGATCATGCAGGGAAGACAATAAACTTCTGACTGAATTTTTTGATGCGTAGCAAAAGCACCAAAAAAGGTCCCTCCCCCTCACACATAACAGTGAGAGAGATCAGTAAACTGTCATAAATTAAATAAAACGACTGCCAAGTGGAAAAAAATAGTGCCCAAAACATTTTTTCACCCAGTACCTCAGAAAATTAAACGATTTTACATGCCAGCAAAAAACGTTTAACATTAATAAATTGAGTGTTATTAAAAAGCCTGTTGCTAGTCCCTGCAAATTAGGCTAAAGTTTTATGCATACAGTATAATTCCAGTGAAGTGCCATTCCCCAGAATACTGAAGTGTAAAATATACATACATGACAGCCTGATACCAGTTGCTGCTACTGCATTTAAGGCTGAGTTTACATTATATCGGTATGGCAGAATTTTCTCATCAATTCCATTGTCAGAAAATAATAAGCTGCTACATACCTCTTTGCAGATTAATCTGCCCGCTGTCCCCTGATCTGAAGTTTACCTCTCCTCAGATGGCCGAGAAACAGCAATATGATCTTAACTACTCCGGCTAAAATCATAGAAAAACTCAGGTAGATTCTTCTTCAAATTCTACCAGAGAAGGAATAACACACTCCGGTGCTATTATAAAATAACAAACTTTTGATTGAAGGTATGAAACTAAGTATAATCACCACAGTCCTCTCACACATCCTATATCTTCGTTGGGTGCAAGAGAATGACTGGTAATGGCAGTTAGGGGAGGAGCTATATAGCAGCTCTGCTGGGTGAATCCTCTTGCACTTCCTGTTGGGGAGGAGTTAATATCCCATAAGTAATGGATGATCCGTGGACTGGATACACTTAACAAGAGAAAGAACATTTTCTTCTAATTGAAGAACACAGGACTTTTAAGTATTTCTATTCAAAACACATTAAAACATACTACATACAAAACATAATAATAATATTGCATATTTCAAGGTATTTAACAGGTAAGGGCTCAACACTGTATATATGTTTATATATGTGCATATATAGTAAGACATGGTTTGAGCACCATTTTTTTCTGCTAAGGTGTTCTATATATATATGTGTGGGGTCTTATAAACAGTACTTGCTTGTTTTTGGTCTTGTATCTAATAGTTGATTATGCAAGTGCCTATTATATATTGGTCTGTTGATAATATGTGAACAACAGCGAGTGTTTTCGAATATAAATGTTTTATATATATCTGGGATTACACTTTTTGTGAATCATTATATATATGATATATAGGATATTCTTTGTTATATCCAGCATTTTATAACATGTATATCCGCACACACAATTACTTGATTGAGTGATAGGAGATATTTAACTATTTGATTCATTTACATATAGTGTATACTTTTTCTCCATTGGTGTCTCATATATTAGCATATTTTTCAACTTATTTATATATTATGGATCAGCAAGGAATGGAGTGTTTTGTGTTTGAAGATCTCACAAAAACGCTCGATCCCTCTGCTGATACTTTACAATCCTGGTTAAAGGATGCAGAACATGACCTAGAGAGTCTTTTTGTACAAATGGACAGCCTAAGAAAAAAAGACATTAGGTTAGAAATGGATATCAAGACCTTTCTCATTTATCAGCAAAGAGAACACATACCTAGAGGTCTTAGGATAAAAAAGTTTCCATAATTTCATGTTACATGTCTCAAGTTTATTGAGGAGTGGAACACAGCACTCTCTACATGTTGACAGACACTAATGACTATACTAATCAATTATAAAAAAAACAACAGAGATTAGCATTGATAAAACAAATGCAAGATTTGTTAAAACAGGTACAGATGGACCCTGAATTTAGTCTCTATGATACGCAGTTTAAAGAGAATATGCACAAATTCCAAAAAGAACTTTGGGATTTTAAGTCACAAAAAATCAATAGAGATAAAATGGACTATGACGTAGACAATGTATATTCTTGGTCTCATAGAGATTTAACTTCCAACAATAATAAAAGCAAAAATATTAAATATAAGAAATCTAAACAAGATTAAAAGGTATCTTTTAAGCGATACCGAATAGGAGTATGACACCTCCGATAGTGATTCTATGGGGGAAGTACAGGACACATCTGGCCAGCCATCAGTACTAAACACACCCAGTATTCCAACACAAGGACAGTCAAAAAACGGATCAGGCCCACCTCACTCCATTTTAAAACTGAAAACCAAATAGACACCGCCGTAGACGTAGAAAAAAACAAAGAGATACCCACAGAGAATAAGGAGGAAACAAATACACAGATATCTACAAAAGAAGTGATTAATCTGTCAGGTTACACCTTAAGTCAGGATAAATAGAGGGTACTACCACAAGGATTAAGTTTTTCTCCATCTTGTCACTTCAATCTGTTTCAGACCATATTAGATCTTAACAAATTTGTGAGATTGCTCACTCTTAAAAAGCATTTTTTGAAAGAGGGATCTGAATCAGAGTTGTTTCCAGATGAAGAAAATAACATCTCCCCTATTGTCCCAGAGGATAATATTAAGTATGACTTGACTTTTGGGGACAGATGTTGTATACAAGACATGGAGGATTTACAACCAGTGGATAGTGACAATACCAGATATGGTCCATCCTCACAGGATATAGATGTGTCCAGATTAAAAAATAGGAGTAGTTTTTATCCAGTTCAGACCATATGTAACTCTCTGGATATCTTTCAACAAACTATAGAAAAACAATTAATTAAATTAGACTCTGAATTAAGGACTACACCCGCACCATCTGAGAGTGAGAATAGTGTTAGGACCAATAAGACACATAACAACAAAAATAATTTTACTGAGTCTGACAATAGGGCTTTACGACAATTATCCTCAAATAAGAATCTCGTCTTTCGAGAATCCGATAAAGGGGGCAACCTAGTGATTTTAAATAGGCAAGATTATGTTCTGGAGGCCTCCCGTCAATTATCAGATATAAATACCTATTGCGTCCTTACCACTAATCCCACCACTGTTTACAGGTATCTACTTGTGGAGATAGTAAAATACGGCAGGGACAATGGAATTATAACAGCCAATATGTCTGAATATTTGGTGCCAGATTGGCCCGTAACTGCTGTGTTTCACTATTTCCCCAAGATACATAAGAATCCTCTTAATCCCCCGGGTCGTCCAATTGTGGCGGGTATAGGGTCACTCAATGAGCCTTTATCCGAATTGGTTGACATGTATTTGCAACCTCTTGTGTTGGCACTTCCCAGTTACATACAGGATACTACATCTTTTATCAAACAAACACAGGGTATACCGTGGAAATCTAACTATACTCCGATTTCGATTGATGTTTCTTCTTTGTATACGTCCATTCCCCATGACAAGGGTTTAGACGCGCTTGAGTTCTTTTTGAGACACAAATCCAACTATGATGAAGCCACTATAACTTTTTTACTTATGGCTACCGAATATTTATTAACACACAACTATTTTCTTTTTGAGGGTCGTTTCTATCTCCAAAGATGTGGAACGGCTATGGGTGCTAAATTTGCGCCATTATACGCCAACCTCTTTTTAGGTTGGTGGGAGCTCTTCCACATCTTTGGAGATAGAAACCCTTTTCATACAAATATCGTCTATTACGGGCGGTACATAGAAGATTTGGTTTTTGTATGGGATGGTGAACATGATTCCATCAACAGATTTCATCACTATGTATCACACAATAATTTGAATCTCACTTTTACTATTGAGTTCAGTAACAAATCTTTAAACTTTCTAGATGTGACTATGAAACCAATTGATGGAAACATCAAGGTAGAATTATATCGTAAACCCACTTCGAGTAATAGCATCCTAAAATATTATTCTTGCCATCCTCCACACGTTTTGAGATCTATTCCTAAGAGCCAACTCATTAGGGTGAAGCGTAACTTTTCTGATCCCATTACATATGAACAAAAAGCAATTGATACTATGGAGAGGTTAAGATTACATGGCTATCATCAAGCAGTTTTGACACAAGCCAAATTGGCTGTAGATAAAATTCCCAGGACTGAGCTGCTTACATATAAAAAGAATACCAAGAAGAAGAAATATTCTTCCACTCCCATTTTTTCCACACCGTACAGTCTTGAATATGGCAAAATTTGCGATTTAATCAAACAAAGTCTTCCCATACTTCAAAATGATGAAAGGTTGAGTAAGATTGTGAAGGGGGGTTGCAAATTTGTGTCACGTAAAGCAAAAACACTCAGGAATATATTGTCTCCTTCCATGTTGCCCAAAGTAACAAGTGGTACATGGTTGCAGAAACCCAATGGTTGTTTTAAATGTAATGCATCCAGATGCAAGACTTGCTCACATATTATTCAGGGCAATACCTGTAGATCTGAGGCACTTGATAAAGAATGTGATATATGCTATTTTATAAATTGTAATAGTACTCATGTGGTATATCTTTTGACATGCCAAGGATGTAAGATACAGTATACAGGACGTACCAAGGGGTCCTTAAAGGACCGGTTTATGGAGCACCTTAGATCCATTGAGGATCCTGAGTCTAAAGCTCCTATAGCTAAACATTTTAGATATAATCACAATTCAGTGCATTACTTAAGGTTCAAGGCATTGATTTCATACCCAGGCATTCCCGAGGTGGAAATAGAGAAAAGAAACTAGATGAAAGAGAGGTTTTTAGGATTCTCCATCTTAAAACCAGGGTGCCTACAGGTTTAAATTCTAGAATGGACGTTAATATGTTTATCAAAAATTAAAAACTATAAAATCAATTAGAGTACCTGAACTCGTATATACATACAAAATTTACAAAAAATATGAATGGTTTACTAGTGTAATTTACAGCAATATGATGAATACAATATAAGATGTATATGTATTTTTTATACAAATGTAATTTCTATTTGTGTAGTATATATGATATCATCTTTCAAATGACTGTATTTATACTCATGTTTGTGTAAATAATTAGATGTGTGTACACACAAGTGTTATAACATCTGTTCAGTATTAGGATAGAGTTACACTGCAATATTTGGGCTGTGTCACATTTAGTGGAGGTATTATAGGGGTTAATTTTGACGTTTTAATTGATGTTTTCTCATTGGGTGCTATATTCCTTATAATGAGCATATTCACCACCTGTTCTCCATCAGTGAACAAGTGCCCCAGAGGCATGAAACGCGTATGTCACAGGAGGGTGATGTTCCCCCTGTTTCCCTTTACTAATATGTGTTTTTAATGGGCTGCTGTATATGGATATGTTTTTAAGCTACGCAAATAAAAAACTTTTATCTTACTCAGTCCTTTGGAGTGCAGAGGAGTTCTTTGTTTCCTTCTATGTGTGAACGTCTGGACAGGGACATATTCTCTACGTGCACCCGCATTGGCTATCAAGCTGGACATGTGGCAGCGCAGAAGAACGCCACGGTGAGAGCCTGACTGGAGCATCCTACCCGACACTCGTGTGTTTTGGATATATATATATATATATATATATATAGATATAGATATAGATGTATGCAAAAGTTTAGGCACCCCTGACAATTTCCATGATCTTCATTTATAAATAATTGGGTGTTTGGATCAGTAATTTCATTTTGCTCTATCAAATAACTGAAGGACACAGTAATATTTCAGTAGTGAAATGAGATTAATTGGATTAACAGAAAATGTGCAATATGCATCCAAACAAAATTAGACAGGTGCATACATTTGGGCACCCTTGCCATTTTATTGATTTGAATACCTGTAACTACCTAGCACTGATTAATTGGAACACACAATTGGTTTGGTGAGCCCATTAAGCCTTGAGCTTCATAGACAGGTGCATCCAACCCTGAGAAAGGGTATTTAAGGTGGACAATTGCAAGTTGTTGTTCTCTTTGACTCTCCTCTGAAGAGTGGCAACATGGGGGCCTCAAAACAACTCTCAAATGACCTGAAAACAGATTGTTCAACAGTATGGTTTAGGGGAATGCTACAAAAATATATCACAGAGATTTAAGCTGTCAGTGTCCACTGTGAGGAACATAGTGAGGAAATGGAAGACCACAGGCACAGTTCTTGTTAAGGCCAGAAGTGACAGGCCAAGTAAAATATCGGAGAGGCAAAAGATGGTGAGAACAGTCAAAAACAGCCCACAGACCACCTAGATAAACCTACAACATAATCTTGCTGCATATGGTGTCACTGTGCATCGTTCAACAATTCAGCGCACTTTGCACAAGGAGAAGCTGTATGGGAGAATGATGCGGAAGAAGCCTTTTCTGCACACACGCCACAAACAGAGTCGCTTGAGGTATGCAAATGCACATATGGACAAGCCAGCTTCATTTTGGAAGAAGGTGCTGTGGACTGATAAAACAAAGATTGAGTTATTTGGTCATAACAACAAGTTATGCATGGTCGGCAAAAGAACACAGCGTTCCAAGACAAACACTTGCTACCCACAGTAAAATTTGGTGGATGTTCCATCATGTTGTGGGGATGTGTGGCCAGTGCATGTACTGGGAATCTTGTTTAAGTTGAGGGTCGCATGGATTCCACTCAATATCAGCAGATACTTGAGAATAAAGTTGAGGACTCAGTCACAAAGTTGAAGTTACGCTGTGGCTGGATATTTCAACAAGACAACGACCCAAAACACTGCTCAAAATCTACTCTGGCATTTATGCAGAGGAACAAATATAATGTTCTGGAATAGCCATCCCAGTCCCCAGACCTGAATATCATTGGAAATCTGTGGGGTGATTTGAAGTGGGCTGTCCATGCTCAGCAACCATCGAATCTAACTGAACTGGAGATGTTTTGCAAGGAGGAAAGGTCCAAAATACCTTCATCCAGACACTCATTACAGGCTATAGGAAGCGTCTAGAGGCTGGTATTTCTGCTAAAGGAGGCTCTACCAAATATTGATGCAATATTTCTTTTGGGGTGCCCAAATTTATGCACCTGTCTTATTTCGTTTGGATGCATATTGCACATTTTCTGTTAATCCAATAAACCTAATTTCACTACTGAAATATTACTGTGTCCTTTAGTTATTTGATAGATCAAAATGACATTGCTGATCCAAATACCCAATTATTTATAAATAAAAATCATGGAAATGGTCAGGGGTTCCTAAACTTTGGAATAAAACTGTATATATACACCACCACCTTGCTATACATAATATCGCTTTTTAACCCTTTTAAAATCTTTTTATCAATATTAAAATGTATTTTTTAATGTAAAGGTATATATATATATATATATATATATATATATATATATATATATATATTAATGTAATACTTTATTTTAATGTTTTTAATGTGTTTTGCAAAACTTTTTTTAACCCTTACACTTTACTTCAGGTTTCTTCTTGCGCTATTTGAGCTTTTGCTCCAGTTAACCCAAAACTTTTAACTTGTAATATCAGCACTATTTAACGAGTTTGCAATATCCATTGTAAGTAATGGGTGCACTGGAGCGATATCGGCTGCACTAAGCCTTCCTTGAAAAATCTGATTTACTATGAACTTGTAATATCAAGTTACGTACTAATGTTAGCGAGGTGCAGCGATACTGCTGATCATGTTCACACATTGTCATTAGCGTGCCGCTTGCAATCTTCCCTTTCTAAAATTATATGAGGGGCTTTGCAACACTGGACAGATTTCTTAGATAACGCGTCCACTCAAGTGGATTTATTAATGCATATTGGGTTAGCACGACTTCAGAGCTCTGGTTAAATATTACGCTTAACTAAAAAGTTGCACAAAACACATCAAAATACATTTAGAAGTACAGTTACAATCATAATTACACTGTCTAATAAAAAATATATTTTTAAAAAATTGCATAAAAAAAGTTATAAGGGCTCAAAGATATGAGGTCTCAGGGCTGTCAGTTTATTATCCGTCGCACAAGCATTCTGTCCGAGAACCTTTAAAATCACGTCTTGGGGGGTGGGACCCATGGTTAGGTTCCCAGAGGTGGTTGTGGCGTCCAAGGTTCTGATTAGAACAGAACGCTCTGGAGCGTATCTGCTCTCGGCCGTTATTGCATAATCTGATTGGTCCATGTCTCTTGTGAGGCTACCAGATGCACAACCAATCGGATAAGGCTTTGGGTTTGTCGCTATCACCTTGTGTGTGACACTAACAGCTGTAGTTTTACATTGAAGGCAATTCAGTGTTAATGGCTGTTATTAAAATAGTTATGATCTTTAAAAGAAGCTGTATATTTTAATAACATTTAGACTGGCTTCTTACAAATTTGAGAAAAATTAGTTTAGTAGAATACAATACATGAACTAGAAATATAAAACATGTTTGCAATGTTTTGTATGTGTAGTGCTAAACAGACATGTGCATTCGTATATTTATTTACTATACGAAAGAGGAGGATGGCGGCTACTCGCGTCGTTCATCTCTTTTTGGATATGGATTTCTTCTTGTGAAAGTGCAACACACAAAGAATTGACACATATATTAGTGTGTTGCACTTTCACAAAAAGAAAACCAGCTCCAAATGCCACCTTCTTCTGCATTCGGATAGTAACTAAATAAATGAATGTCTAGTGCTAAATATTATTAAATATTATTTATTTTGCCCCTTTTTCTGTATGTTCTGCCTGAACATTGTGGATTGTCCTTGAACAAAGAAAATGGGATAATATAAGTCTATTTGAAAGGTGTTTAAAATTGCATGGTCTATCTGAATCACGAAAGAAAGAAATATGTTTTTGTGTCCCTTTAACACTGTGTTAAAGGGACAGTCTACACTAAAATTGTTATTGTTTAAAAAGAGAGATAACTACCCATTCCCCAGCTTTGCACAACCAACATTGTTGTATTAATATACTTTATCACTTATTAACCTCTAAATTTCTGCCTGTTTCTAAGCCACTATAGACAACCTCTTATCACATGCTTTTGTATTTGCTTTTCATAACAGGGGAGCGCTAGTTCATGTGAGCCATATAGATAACACTGTGTTCATGCACAAGGCGTTATTTAAGATTTAGCACAACAAAGTACTAAATGCAAGTCAATAGATAATAAATTAAGAGTCATGTGATCAGGGGGCTGTCAGAAGATTTTTAGAAACAAGATAATCGCAGAGGTGAAAAGTGTATTAATATAACTGTTTTAGTTATGCAAAACATCTTTTAAAACAATAAAAATTATATTGTAGACTGTCCCTTTAAGGTTAAGGGTGGTGAATGGCCAACTTTCCCTTTATATAACTAGATAACTAAAAATGAATGTTTCATTAGGAGTACTCAATACCTACCCGTGACCACATGGTTTTGCAAGATTTGTCCCTTGTCCTCATTCCCATTGATACAAATTATTCTAAAAAGGTTCATTCAGATTAAAATTACAATAAAAAAGCTAAAGGGTGTCCCTCACTATTGCCCTGTCAGAAAGTGAAGCTGGACAATCCTATTTACAAAAGGACGATCTTGCTTGTGATTGCCCAATAATTCATAATAAGCTATTTTAAGTTTAATAAAACATTTTGAGTGGCACCAGATAACACCACATTTTAAGGTTATTTGGAAATATATGTTGAACCATAGTTACATCGTTGAGGTATTTTACGCATCCCCTCAAATTTTATCTACTCTTTTTAAAGTTATCCAATCTGAAACTATATATGGGAAAACCAGGTAAGAAAATGTCAACACTCTATTCCACTAGTAGAAACAAGTGTTTGTAAAGAAGAGAAACATAGCACAGACAGAAAGTTACATAGAATATTGTTAAACATCTGTGTGTCTCTCTGAGTGGGTCAATAACACAGATATAATGTTGTATAACAAAACAATTGCATTTCATTTAAATAATGGGGATATTTACATAATTGTCTTGGGGCCAAATACCAAACTATATTAAATTAGAATTTAACCGAAGGCAAATGTTATATGTGGTATGTGACTAGGGATGGGTGAATGTTTTGTAACATTCGAAAACTGAAACAAATTTCACATTCTTTCATTTCAATTTTGAAAGTTTGTACAACATCCTAACATTCTTTTTATATAATAGTATTACTAATGCTTTTTTTAAATGTAATATTCGGTTCTAATTTTTCTAATAATTTGATTCAAATTATGCAATAATAGAAATCGAAAAACTTGAATCTATATATTTGTAATAGTATTAAAAGTAATTTTCGAATTATGCAATATTCAAAATAGAAACATTCAAATTGATATTTGTATCTATTATGTATCAATTTACTAAATTCTCTAACACATGAACTATTGAACTTCTGAATAGTAGTTGTTAAATCGAATGTTACATTCAAAATTTTGAATGTGGATATTCAATTTCATTATGAACATTCTAAAATGGGTTACATTTGAAAACCAAATTTAATGGATGCATAGAATACAAATATATGTGAAATGTCATGATACAGACAGAGCACCTTAATCAGTTTATCACAATATTCTATATAAAAGCAATATGTCCAAAATCTTAAAATAAATAATAATCTAAGTGAAGATAGTTTAAGACAGTTAATAATTTCAGAAAAGTAAAACATTGTTCAGACAGACTTTAAATATTTTTTATAATAATAATTATTATTTAAAAGTATTATTTATTCAAAGAGGTGTTGTCTGATTCTTAAAGACTGTGGGCTAGATTATAAGTAGAGCGCTATGTAGTGCTTTTACTATAGCGCTAATTTAAATATGAGTGTAAGTGTACTTTGTATATGTATTTTTGATCTATTTTGTCACATTTTTTTGTTTTGCAAAAACAGTTAACCAAAGCTCTGAGGACATGGTAATCATTCAAGTGTAAATTGTGATTGCGCTCAAACGATCGCATTTACTTTCAACTTGTAATAAAGGCACAATTTAACCTGCACAAACAATTGCGAAAGTACTTGTGTGCAAAAGTTTGTGCTCCAATTGTAATCTGGCCCTGTATTATGTGGAGAAAATGTAAATAAATGCAGACTTCTCAGTGAAATGTGGAAGGCGGGAAAATTCCTTACTTCAATAATCACTTAAAGGGACACTGAACCAAAACATTTTCTTTCATTATTCAGATAGAGCATGCAATTTTAAGCAACTTTCTAATTTACTCCTATTATCAAATTTTCTTCATTCTCTTGGTATCTTTATTTGAAATACAAGAATGCAAGTTTAGATGCCGGCCCATTTTTGGTGAACAACCTGGGTTGTTCTTGCGAATTGGTGGATTCATCCACCAATAAAAAAGTGCTGTCCAGAGATCTGAACCAAAAAAAAAAAGCTTAGATGTCTTTTTCAAATAAAGATAGCAAGAGAACAAAGAAAAATTGATAATAGGAGTAAACTAGAAAGTTGCTTAAAATGTAATGCTCTATCTGAATCAAAAAAAGAAAAAATGTGGGTTCAGTGTCCCTTTAAGGGTAAATTTAAAACTTTTTTTTTTTTAAAAAAAAGTTTTAATTTTGGAATTTCCATTTAAGAAATTACAGAAACCAGATATACCTTTGCATTTGACTGAAAACCTAAGCCTAGCGATTTTATATCTTTCTTTTTTTTTTTTTAAAGAATATATAAAAAAAAATAAAAATCACCTACTATTTGTAGAGGTTACATAAAAATCAATTATTTAAAAAAAATATATTTTTTATTTAAATCAGATTTTTTTTAATCTAAATAGTATTTATTGATTTTAGTTTTTAAATTATATGCCTTTCGAGGAAAAATCTATCTAAAAATAGTATTCTATTAAAATACATTATAATCCAAAGGTTAATCATCTTGAAATAAGGATTAGTTTTTAATAATGTAGCATGAGGATTTATATTCATGGCTGTAATGTTTAATTTTTTTGGTAAATTAATTCCAGTTAATTTATTTGTAATATCATGCTCCCCTAGAGGTTTCTTTTAGGTATTTTGTCTATCTAGAAAATAATATCACATATTCTTGGTTTTGTAGTTCTCAAAGCTGATGTAATATATTGTAGATTTTTTTGTGCTTAAAACAGTTCACATATTTCAAAGTAAAATATTTTCATTATTTCATAGTACCATAGACTAACTATTCTACTTTCAGAAATAAGCAAACCAAAGTTGTTTTTGTTTTTTTATACAGAGCAGTAAGTTAGTCAGTCATGTTTGAACCTGGGGTCTCATTTCTTAACAAGCAGGGAAACAAAGTTCTCAGACATAGAACTTGTTCACTTAACATTTGGGCTTCTGAGGCAACCTTTGCTGACCATGTTTGATTTTGTCCAAGCACTTGCTGTGGCCTTTCCCTCTGCCTGCCAATTACACCTGCTCCACAAAGGCTACAAAGCTGCATACACAGCTTGATACATAGAGGTACTGAACTTTTGTTTAATGGGCAATTACAATGGTTTACAATGTTTTTATATTATATATAAACTGATTTTACACAGAACATAATGATGGAATAATTAAGTAATTTTTAGCCAGTCACCAGCCAGCTAAGGTAATACGTATTTAGCTTTCACTGAGAACTTTCTTAGTTTTTTTAGTATTGTAACAATGTTTGTTAATTAAAATAAAAAGAGATTGTAGTCCAGAATAAGGAAGAGGAAAATAATTTGAACAAAGTCAAAATAGCTGGGCGGTCTCATTAGTGGTTTAAAAATCAAGAAAGGGGATTGATATTTATGCATTTTTCCATAAATGTTATTTACAGTGGAAAAAGGTCAATTGTTGACAATGTGGTCGATATGAGAATGATGTAAATTTAGAGTTTGTGTAATTTTTAAACAGTATTTTAAATTTCATCTTAAAGTAAGAGGTAGCCTAACAGCTATTTACCTCCCTAAACTTTAAACAAATTTAAATTTAGGGTTTAAAGGGATAGTCTACTTGGAAAATGTGTATTGTTTAATCCCTGTATTACCTATTCACCAGTTATGCATAACCTGCACTGTTATATTAATATACTTTCTACCTCTAACTAAGCCTCTGCAGACTGCCCCCTTATCAGAGTGCTGTTTACAAACTTGCATTTTAGCCAATTAGTGCTGGCTCATGCATAATTCCAAAGGACTGAGCACAATGTTATCTAAATGGCACACATAACTAGCATTATCTGGCTGTTAAAAGCTAATAAAACGCACTAAGATAAGAGGCGGCCTGCAGGGGCTTAGAAACATTTAGAGATTTAGAGGTTTACAGGTTATAAAGTATATTAATATAACAATGTTGGTTGTGCTAAGCTGGGGAATAGGTAGTAAAGGCATTATCTATCTTTTTAAACAATAAAGAAAATCAGGTAGACTGTCTCTTTAAAACCACTGAAACAGCTGACAGAATGATAACCATTTTCTCCATAGCACAAACACACACACACATATATATATATATATACACAGCTTACATAAACATACACCAATTTCACATACACAACCACACATCTGTCACTTTATGAAATCAAATCTCTGTGCAGGCTGAATGCGGATTAGACTGACATTCTGGGATAAAGAACCTATCAAATAATAAAAGTTTCTGAAAGTCCCAATGTGTCAGGATACAAAATAAAACTACAACACTCAATCTTAAAGCAAACTGCAAAGATCTTTATTATGAATAATACAAAAACCAGAAGAAAGGTGATGTTTTGCTAATTAGTATAATATAATAGCTTGGAAACAACAAGGTTTTAGTTTTGTTTAAACACAATGACTTTATAGTGTGCTATAAGATTAAGAAGTGTAATTTTCCTTCTATTGGCAGTGAGAGGTCACAAAAACATCCTTAACCTATGGGAATTACTCTACCTGGCCACCAGGAGGAGGCAAAGTCACCTCAAACAAGTCTATAAATATCCCTTTTACTTCCCCTACCCCACAGTAGTTTTTTGCCTTGTATCATGGAGGTAGGTAGAGAGAGGTGCTCTGTAAAGAACAATGAAGTTTATCATGGAATGGCTTGTCTAAAGCTGGGGATAATCTTGTAAATCTCTATAGAGTATTGGTTTATATAATACTATCAATAGGTTACAAGCTGGGTGGTGTGGCAGTAAGTAGAGACACATATATAGTTTGGTTAGGATCATTAGAATCCTCTTTATATTATTTGTAATGTTTATACCTCTTAACAGAATGAGATTATCTGATATGATAATTACATGCGATTAGATCTCAGCCCTTATTAGAAGACTAGGAAGCTCCAGTTCCTCTAGACAGTGACCAAAACAGTAGCTAGATCCTTAAATCAGTAATATAAGGGGTAAATTAAGAGGGAAAGGTAAGTACCAGGGTGCAGCCAAAGCAAAACATTAAAAAAAAAAAAAAAAAAGATATAAAGAACACAAGGATGGAAAAGGAGACATAAAGTGAAAATTGTTATGGTTAACAAGCACAACCTCTGATACGTTGCTTTTCATCCTTTTTTGTTACCACTTCTACATTTTAAAGTCTATATCCACACCTGATTTGCATGCATTGCATTACTATCAGTTTTACCATGTTTTGGCAACCATGTATATTGCAAGTAGGTCACGTCAAAGCTCAATGTCCTTGGGAGTATTTATTGGATTAGAGGGCTTTATAAGTATAATGAAACTATGCAGTTTGGTAGATTTTACAGTAAATGATGCATATACCACCGTTATTTTATTTTTTTGCACAACCACACTCAAAAATAGAGTAAATATATGCACATGATTAAACACACAAATATATGTCAAAAACACAAAGGAAATATTTTATTTATGCTAACATAATAATGTTTATTAAACTTTGATTTATCATTTACACACTTAATTTTTTATATACATTGAGGGTAGCAGAAAAAAAAATACAATTTTCTGCCAACCAAAGCAGAAATAGAATTGCAATATTCATGGAATACATTATTAACATGTGTATTTAAAATTCAGTTGAACCAACAAGCAAAGTATTTAATAATAATGACAAAAGTACATATCTGGTTCCAAACTACACGCTACCTTGTGTAGTTCACTTTATATTCAGCAATATCGTCATTTGGTGATCTCAGTCTTCGTTGGGAAGGCGTTTCCAGGTGCCAGTAGTTGATACGATTCAGAAACATTTTAGCCAACTCCAAAATGGTTTGTCTTTCTTTTGATGGTAAGTGGCTAAATTTATATTGTACAAAATTATTTACACCCTGATGGGAAATAAGACATAAAAAGATTTAATAATCCAGAAATAAATACATGTAAAACATAACGAGTAGAGACAGTTTTGGATTCCCTTTATTTTTACCTATATTACTTATAAAAAAATTAAATAAAATCTAACCTCTTCTATATATTTCTAGCAAGAAAAGGAACAGAAGATTAATAAAATCATTGAAAATGACAGTTATGTAATGTCTACTGGCAAATAACTTTTTTCTTTATTTCAAATGCATTCAGAATATTCAAAAAAGTTATTATTTTACCTTAAATATACATTCTTTTATACATTTTAAATATATATATATTTTTTTCAGTCACTATCTCCTGTCCCCTCCTATTTCTCATAATAAAAAAAAAAAACATTTAATATGCAAACTTTTTACTTTTGAAAATTTATTTTTTTCCATAATACATTTTAATTGATCTGTAACTGTTTGATAGATCTCTGAGGTGTTAATGATTTAGCAGTGGCAGAGTTGTGAATCAGATTTTTCTTTTTTTTTAAAAAATGCATGTATGGCACTTGGAATGTCAAATTAAACTAGTCAACCACAAACATTACGGAAGTTGAAAAATTAATTGGGTTAAGTTACAAATAAATAGGACAATTTAATTCTACACAGCTTTTTTTTTTTGTTGAACTATATTTTCTAAAGTGCAGGACAACCTTATGCTCCACAACCTTTAATAGTAGATACAATAGGTAAATAAAACTATATTTGGTACTATATAATCACCTGAGCATATGGGATTATTGCCAATGTACCTAAGGAGCAGTATCAAGAAAATAAACAAACGTGAACCTAAGGATGAGGGACTTTGGTTATGAGCTATGGAGTTTTGTTCAGGCCTCCAATTCTATAAATATTCACAATCTAGCAATGACCCTGCCTGTATAGAATTTATAATTATTTTTTTGTAACTTCTATATATTATCATAAGCAAAACAGCAATTAAATTGATGGTAAATCAGAGCATTTTAGAAATGTTAGGATTTACAATCACTAAAAATAAACTGTAGTTTCAGTCATCCGTTACTAAAAAAAAAAAGGGTGCTAAACTCACCCTTTCTGTGCCGCGGCAGCTTGCTAAAGTCAGTGGCTCCAGCTGCCCACGGCACTACATCTCTTCTTCAATGAGGTAAAGTTTCCACCTCTAAACCAATAGATGTGCGTGTCATCTGACATTCTATCACAGCTATTGGTTTAGAGGTGGAAATTTCACCTCACTGGTAAAGAGTGCTGCGCCGTGTGCATCCGAAGGCGCTGAGTTTAGCAATCTACTGTGGCGCAGATAGGGTGAGTTTAGCACCCGTTTTTTTTAGTAACTGATGACTGAAACTACAGTTTATTTTTAGTGATGGTAAATCCTAACTTTTTTTAAACGCTTCGGTTTACCATCACTTTAAGCACAAAACTGCAAGATATCTGTAAACAAAGTAAATGTTTTAAAAAAAATGCAATTATTTTTTAAATTTTAGCAAAACTTGCAATATTTGTAGTCCAGGGGTTCTCTGATACTGTGCCAGTTGGGAGAGATAAAAATAAGCTACCACAATTGTGTATAATGTTGTAGTCAGAAGTCTGCAGTACACTCTTTTCGGGGAGTGTCAAAAGATCATTTTCAGAGGCTCAATTAAAGGGCAAACTTAATTATGAAAGTTATTGCATTTTTACTATCCATAACTAAACTTTTAAGGGAAATTAAAATTTAAAGTTAATATGATAGACAACAAATATACTTAGGATTACTAACCAACTAGTTCTTGACCAGATCCCCAGTTATTTTTCTATTGAGGCCCTTAAGACAAGGCAAAGACGACAGGAATTTTGGCTCCTATACTGCTTATATTTGGGGTTCTACTATAATAAAAAGTCTTACAGAAGGGTTCTATAAAAAAACATCTTAATCTATCAGGGATCTCCCAAATCATTATTATTATTATAATATTTTAAAATAATACATTACTTACAAGATCATTGTCCTTTTGGTAGTTATACACACATTGAATGATCAATCCAAAAACCTGATCTTTACTGGTCAATCAATGCATGTTACATATCTCTTTCTTGTATAATCAAATTATAATTCTTCCAATTTATAAACCCAACAATTTTGAAGTCCCTGTCATTTACTTGTAGTTGTCAGTCAATCAACTAATATTTAACTTAATAAAACAGAATAAATCCCTTAATCATTCATTATACAGACAACTTAATCCCTTGTATTCCTTACTAGATCCTTAATGATTCTGAAATTTGAAATGGATGCACTTTAATCTCTTTTGACTTTATTTTTCAGCATATGGGATTGTGTGGTTTGTGTAGAGTTGTAACATTTCAGGAAATTTTAAAGCCATGGAAAAAATAGAAGTTTTTGGAAAAAAAAATAAAAAGCAGTGCGAAGTACTCTTCCAAATTGAATTAAATTGAAATAAAAGTACATCTTTTTCAGTAAATAATAAACTAAACTAGCATTTTAAAACTTTGTTTTTTTTTTTACAAATGGAACTATTTAATGGTACCTCTTTTGCCAGTACATGAGAACAGGCAACCCCCCCCCCCCCCCACCCAAAGAATGAAAAACCGGGGGAAAAACATTGACATAACAAAACTAAGAACATTATTTTGTCTTCCTACTGATTCATACTGTAGAACCAAACAGAGAGGAGGCACTAATTTCCATTAGACACTCCAGAAACATAAAGAATATCAGTTTGCCAAAGTGCTTTAGGTGTGTTTAGGAGGTCCCCCTTAGTCCTGTTCCCTTAAAAGGCCTATTTCATGAGAAGACACTAATAAAATGATTGGGAATACCCCCCTTGCTATCAAGCTGACAACCAGGGCTTCATCTCTCAGTAAGGGCCTGATGATAAAAGATTCTCCTGCTTGGAGAGAAATTGTAGTGCAGACTTTGCAGGGGCTTAACTCACTGAATGTTTAAAGAAAAAGGGTAGAACCCTCCAGCACTGTGAGATATCTCTCATTTCTGTGTGTGATGAGAAACAAGCCAAGTGCAATATAGTACTGCATGATATGAGAATTTTGTTACACTTACACTTTGTGCTGTTGTATTTTAGGAAATTAGGATCATACTTTGTATATTTCTGGTTATCTTTTACAACTTACATAGCACTTTGTATTTTCTCTATTGTAAAATCAAACAGAGCTTTAGAACGTGGGAGGGACAGGGGAATTCCCTGGGCTGAAGAGGGGACATCCCAAGGTATGCATCAAGCTCTCTCAAAATTCTTGTGAAATTCTGTAAGCATTTTAAACAAAATGGTCTTACTGAATTATCTTGCCATATGTACTGTATGTAGGTGAAGTTTGCTTAAAATTCACAATACGCTTATTAAACTGTCAGAAAAGTAATATATACAAAATTATAGGCAAAAGCAAGTTAGACTGTAGTGAATCTATTTCAGTCTAACTTGTATTTGCTGCAAAACGAGACATTATATCAGGCCCAGGTATTCTTCTGTTAACCTCTTTCTCCGCTATAAAAATCTGTATCCCAGAGAGCCTTATTACTTTCTATGGAAGGCATCTCTTATTTCTCTGGGACTTTGTGAAGTATCCTCTATGGTTTATCTCCAAACTTTGCTTATAGGGCCAATGGAAAATAATGAAGTTCTCTGGGAAACTGAAGCTGTCAGTTTTTCAGTTTTATTGTAAATAGAAGAAATACAGTGCCAGATTACAAGTGGAATGCTAATGAACACTCCTGCTCGAGCTTTAACTGTGCTAGAAGTTAGCTTTTTGCGCTCTCGTCGGTTTGCGCTTGTATTATTAGTTAAAAGTAAACTGTTTTTGCTTGCGTGCTAACCCAAAAAGCCAAACTTACAATATCGCGTGTGCATTCACGTATTCCTTCATAGAAGTCAATGAAGAAAAAAAAAGTGGAAAAAGACCTAACACCCTATTCGCACACTGACCCGAATTCTCATGCGCTCTAACCCTACATGAAAACATGAATAATTCACATTCTACTGTTCTTCACATACAAGAATATGTTCTATTTATTCATATATTTTTCTACATACTGTATATCTAATATTTTTTGGTACAATATATATATATATATATATACACATCCACACACATTATATATATATATATATATATATATACATACACACATACATACACACACACATAGATGATTATAGGGCTGCAACAAACTATTATTTTCATAATCGATTAATCAGCCGATAATTTTTTCGATTAAATCAACTAATCTGATAAAAATAAATAAATAAATAAATATTTTATTCCTATATTTAAAGTAAAATCCATATACTGAATGTTATAAATATAAACTAAAGACAAAAACTTTACAACTTTACATTAACACAACTATTGGTCCAATTTTTAAAGCAGCAGAACAAATTTTTATAGTTAAGCAAAATAAAACCACAAAAAGTTTGAAAAGAGGTAGAACTAGAAAGAGTTAGACTATCACTGTTTATAACATTCTGTTATTCACTCTTTCAGAAACTTTGCATTGAAATGCAAAATTGTCAACATGTCCACATGCTCCGGGCTGAGGCTGGCTCTCTTTTTTGCAAGCTATTTTGCCTGCAGCAGAGAGGAAGCGCTCAGATGGTGTTGAGGTGCCTGAGATGCATAAGTAGGGTTTTTGCCAATTTCACCAAGGTGGGATATTTATCTTTTTAGCTCTCCACCAATGCAAGGGGCCTCTTAACAAAGTAAGCCTGGACTTCATTCTGACATAAAGGGCTAAAAGACGATACATCAGTAACAGGATACAGCTTTACACATTTTTTTTTTTTTATAAGGAATTTTATTTGGTTTTAAAATCTAAGTTATACTTGGGGACACGCAGGACCCCTGTTCAAACAGACACAAACAAAAGGTTCGGACACGTAGGTCCGGTTACAGTTGCCATCAAGACATTCATACATCATAAGTAAATTGCAAGGATTTGTGGTGAAAATAATTCACCTAGGTTGAACCCTGATGTAAGCTCTAGATATGAGGGGGTGGGAGGTGAGGCATATACATTAAATTTAGTGTTTCAAAAAGCAAAGTTAGTACAAGTTGCTTTAAAATATATTAATGAAGTTGATTGCATAGATTGAGGAGTAGGTTCTGCAAAAATAATAGTCGACAAAGGGAGTAAGTGATTGTTTTAAAGAGGCAAAACTATTAGGTAATGTCAGGGCTAGTTGTAGGAGATGACTGCTTAGGAACTATATAGAGCAATTCTATAGCTGATGGATAACCATAAGGTATCTTATGTGGGAGAGGTGACCAGAGGCTCTTAGATCAGGGGTTTGTGTACTTCAGGAGGAGAAGAATGTACATGTCAAACTCTCAATATACCAGTAATTGAACCTAGCACACGCGCTGCACCTAGCACACATAGCACACGCAGCACCTAGCACATGCAAAACCTAGCACATACAGTACCTAGCACAAACAGTACCTAGCACAAACAGAACCTAGCACAAACAGAACCTAGCACAACCTAGCACAAACAATACATAGCACATATAGTACCTAGCACATACAATACCTAGTACACATGGTACCTGACACACATAGTACCTAGCACACACAGTACCTAGCGCATACAATACCTAGTACACATGGTACCTGACACACATAGTACCTAGCACATGCAATACCTAGCAGAAACAGTACCTAGCGCACACAGTACCTAGCACACACAGTACCTAGCACAAACAGTACCTAGCACAAACAATACCTAGTACACATGGTACCTGACACACATAGTACCTAGCACATGCAATACCTAGCACAAACAGTACCTAGCACATACAATACCTAACACACATAGTACCTAGCGCACACATAGTACCTAGCGCACACAGTACCTAGCACACACAGTACCTAGCAAACGCAGTACCTAGCACACGCAATACCTAGCACACATAGTACCTAGCACATACAATACCTAGCACACATAGTACCTAGCACCTACAGTACCTAGCACATACAGTACCTAGCACATACAGTACCTAGCACCTACAGTACCTAGCACCTACAGTACCTAGCACATACAGTACCTAGCACACATAGTACCTAGCACAAACGGTGCCTAGCACATACAATACCTAGCACACATAGTACCTAGCACACGCAATACCTAGCACATACACTATCTAGCACACGCAGTACCTAGCACAAACTGTACCTGGCCCCCACTGAACCTAACACAAACAGTGCCTAGCACCCACTGAACCCAGCACACAAAGTACCAATAGTATAATCCATAATTTTTTGCACATTTTGTTGCTGTTAGTTTCCCATCTATACTTGGCTTTGTTTTAAATTCGTTTGGGAGACTGCCATTCTCCACGTCCTCTGGTACCAGGAAATCTTTTCCAGATCATTACCATTGGGCGAAGACAAAATAAACACTGAATGTAAGGTGTGCTCTAGCAGCCTCATAACAAAGACTTATTCCATGGTGTGGGTATTAAAACTTTTCCCACAGCGAAATATCAGGAACAAACATAAATCAACTTAAATTGAAAGCAGCAACTATAGGGGTGGGCTGCACAATTCAGTATCTGTAGGTAGTAGAATTAAAAACATATCTCCTTTAAATACAAGAAGGGGTGAGCTTGGCTGTACGGGGTAGCACACTTTTGCTTGATAGTGATGTTATGTGCACTAGTGTCCACAGTTGGAGCAGTTTTAGGGACAACACAAGACAGGCCGAAGAATATGTTTCAGCAGAGTTCATCGTAGAGTATGATAACTTGTACCCTTTGGCTGCTGTGGTACTTGGAGTTGGTAGCTGATATGTCCAATCTTGAGATATCTGACATTTAAACTGTGCTCTGTCAGTAGGGATGAGGGCTTGCATTCCAGGTAGGAAAGAGACAGACAAGTGAGAAGCTACTCCACGTGGTAATATGGAGAGAGTGTGCAGTATAGGTGCCGTGCCTCAAGCAGCGTTTATCTAGTGCAGGAACTGTGTCTCCGTGTGTGCTGGTTAGGATTACCCTATTCCTGAGATGGGTCTCTCTGCCGAGGATGATTCGATCGGACCTTCACACCAAGTAATGGTCACCAAATGGCCTAGGCGTGCTCAGCTGACGTTGCTTTGTGCCGGCAGATGGAGAGAGCGACTCCCTCAAAACAGACAGACTCTGTGGCTCACCCGGGAGACAATACCTGCGTTTCGGTCAATCAGTGTAAAGGCGCTTCTAGCTTGCATGCGGCCCTGTAGGCTCATTGTGAGGTCCCAAAATAGTTCTGCCCTAGGCCGGATGTGGCCTTGTGGTATCAGCGGCTTATTTACGGAGCAACAGTAGTCTGTTAGGCTAAACACTGCTTAGACGGCCCGATGCTGGCACACAAGGTGGGGATAATTGGTGGGTGGAAAAAAAAAACTGGGAGAATTGTGCAGGTTTAAGGGGGTAGTCAGGTAACTTTGTAAGGCTACGCCTGGAGCTCTTTTGTAGTGCAACCGGTCTCCTCTATTAATCATGTGCACATATTTTCTTTTTGTTACCGGGATCTAATGCGCTCCGTTTTCCTGTCCCTCAATGGCGTCTCCTCTCTGCTCGTTTACGGGTCTTTTTTCAGCCTTCCGCATGGATGATTATTTCAGGGCTAGGCACCGTTCACTCTGGCATCCATGTACTGTCTTCAGGTGTGGTTAACATTTTGCTATATGCTGTATATTATTTATTTAAACATGCTGGCTTACGGAGCTGTGGAATTATGCTGCCATCTTAGCAGCGGCCGGCTCCGCCCCCAGCTTTACACATTTATCTAAAGAGTACATATAATCAGCAATCGCAAGCAATCCACTAAAAACTGTGTAAAAAGATAATAGTGACATCAATTCATATAACAAATGCCATCAATCTAGGGCTAGGTGTAAATAACAAGCTCAGCACTATATCATGCAAAGCATAGTCCCAAATCACCTGATTTAATATAAACAATCCAAATTACGACTCCTATTTTATTTCTGGGTTGCACATAAGACAGGAGTAGTTGTAAACTTAAAAAGAAACTTATAGTGTCCTGAAAAAGTGAAAACTAAAATGTTTGTAAACATCCTTTTGGCTAAGGGCATAACCATAAAACACAATACAATGTGTAGGAGCTCATTGGAGTAAAGCAGCTGGTGCTGTGCATAGACCAACTAATTGCAAACCAACTAAATGATTATGAGATTTGTTGACAACTATTTTCATAATCGATTATTATCGATTATGCCGATTAGTTGTTGCAACTCTACATGATTATATAGGTATAGATATGTACATATATATAGTAATTCAGATATATTTATATAAGTAAATATATGATACACACAGCAGAGCTATACGAGATGCTATGTTGAAAGTAGGGGATTGCAGCACTCAGAAAAACTTCTCTTAATCTAATACGTAGAGGAAAAGCTGAAACATTGTATCCAAACAGAGGCTCACACACAGATGGTCCAATTAATAAGTAACTCATTTATTAATGCAGGTAATCCTGAACCTAAACATGCCACTGCAGTGGAAGACCTAAAATAATCACATGACTCATGATAATAGGGTACAATATAACGACATTCTCAATGTTGCATAAATAAATAACCAAAAATTGAAAGTAACATGGGAAATTTAAAGTGAAACAAAACGTCCCAAAGTAACAAAAGTTCCACAGATCTTATCTGTAATGATGTAGATATTTTCTTTCATGCAATTGCAACATACGAGCTCATGTATAAACGGTACCGTTATTGGTGAAACAGCTGACAGGTTCGAGGTGAGAGCGTCCTCCTATGTCAGCTAACGTAAACCATGAGTACTTGATAGTAATAACAGGCTTATTCCAAAGACGGCAATAAAGGAAAAGGGAAAGCACATACAACCTCTTCCAGGTGAGGATAGATGTCAGGCAGCAAAGACCGGGTATCTTTAGGCACAAACATGAAGCGTAGAGTAAAGTGAGCCGGGACTTTGCATCCGGCTTTTGTCTCACCCAATTTTCTCGTCTGGTTCCTTAACACCGTAACTGTGCAAGTTGAACTTCGAGATTCACTCCTGGATAGACCAACTTTCATTCGCCTCTGCCACACTTCCTTCCGGAAACTTGAGTGTTATCAATCAACACCATACCAGGTACTTCTTACTGCTGCTTGATTTTCAAATGACTGTGTCGATGCACGTTTCGCCCCACAATGCTTTGCGTCAGGGCCTCGTCAGGACTGTCAGTCAAAGGTGATACATTCTTTCCTTTAAATCTGTTGCCAATGTTGCGGGAGTGGTTAAAGCGTATACAGGCTATCCAATGGGAATAGCCATCATGCTTCACTGTTATCTAGATTCCTATGCATATATTGTTTGAAACAAATCATTACTATTTACATTATTTAAACAAAAATAAAGGATTAAATGAATTCGTACAATAAATGGGTTTAACACTCACAATAGGACCAAAAGTGCTGAACCTACATTAGACTAATTTTGCAAACCCCGAATTTATTTACTTTATATAACAAGTTGCAGGATGTTTACAAATATTATTTTTGGATGCGCATTCTTATCTTCATGTGTAAATTTAGCCTTTTAGGGAATGACAGAAATGAAACAAAAGGATCATCTTAAAAGAAAAGCTTTAAAGATGTTGTGTGTGCTGTTTAGGACTACCTAGGTTAATTGGTCATTTATTTATTTCTTTAACCCAGGAAAGACCTAAATTCAATTCTTTCATTTAGGCCAAGTGGGGACACGGTTTTTAACACATATGTCCATCTAGCTTCTTTATTTAGAAGACATTTACTATGGTCTCCTCCTCTGCCACCTGTAAGTCCCTGATCAATCCCAACAAATTTTAAAGAGACAGTGCTGCTGTTGTGTGCATCCGTAAAATGTCTAGCAACACTCGTATCTCTTTCATAGAGTATGTCATCTCTATGCTCCTGTACCCTGTCCTTAAACATATGTTTTGTTTTCCCAACATAGAACAGGGGACAGGAGCATTGTAAGAGATATACCACTCCTACTGTGTTGCAATTGGAGAAACATCTTATTTCAAAGTTTTTGCCTGTATTTGCTGAGAATGATTTACACTTCAGCATGTAAGAGCAATACACACAATGTCCGCAGGGAAAACTACCTTTAACTTGTTGGTATTTATTCAACCAGTTAGTTGCAGGATCTGACCTCACAAATCTACTTTTAACTAACTTATCTTTTAAGTTAGGAGATTTCTTCGCGGTCAGAAGGGGTCTTTTACCCACTTTTCCAGCAATTCTTTCATCAAATGACAGCAAGTGCCAGTTACGAGACAAAATGTCTCTTAAATTTTGCCATTGGCAATTAAATGTAGTGATAAACCTTATATTGCTATCTGCTGTAGCTTGAGCTTTTTTAGAGTATAGAAGATCATTTCTATTTAGTTTCCTAACTTTGTTAAGGGTAAATTTGATTAATTTGTTTGAATAACCCCTTTCAATAAATTTTTCACACATAATTTGAGAATGATGTTCAAATTTTGTCTTTGAAGAACAATTTCTCTTCAGTCTGAGCAATTGGCTAAAGGGAATGCCTCTTTTAAGAGGTTCAGGGTGGCTACTGGAAGCTTCTAATAAACTATTTGTTGCCGTATCTTTTCGATGGTTTTCAGTAGTTCTCTTATTACCTTCTTTTTTAATGCAGATATCTAAGAAAGGTAATTCTTTCTCACTGCATGCGTGTGTCAGCAGAATGTTCCAATCATTCTTATTTAATGAGTCGATAAAGTCATACAGACAGTTCAGGGGGCCATCCCAAAACATAAGGATGTCGTCCACATACCTAATCCAAAGGGACACATGGGAGCTGAACACCTCACCAAACTTTTCAAAGATGTCCAGCTCCCATGCCTCCAAATGTAGACACGCATATGTGGGTGCACATACGGCTCCCATCGCCGTCCCCCTGACCTGTCTGTAAATCGAGCCATCAAATTCAAACACATTGTTCTCAAGGATAAACCTTAAAAGATTTATAACAAAATTAGTGTGATTGTTACTTTCTGAGCCTCTAGAAATCTCCTAACTTAAAAGATAAGTTAGTTAAAAGTAGATTTGTGAGGTCAGATCCTGCAACTAACTGGTTGAATAAATACCAACAAGTTAAAGGTAGTTTTCCCTGCGGACATTGTGTGTATTGCTCTTACATGCTGAAGTGTAAATCATTCTCAGCAAATACAGGCAAAAACTTTGAAATAAGATGTTTCTCCAATTGCAACACAGTAGGAGTGGTATATCTCTTACAATGCTCCTGTCCCCTGTTCTATGTTGGGAAAACAAAACGTATGTTTAAGGACAGGGTACAGGAGCATAGAGATGACATACTCTATGAAAGAGATACGAGTGTTGCTAGACATTTTAAGGATGCACACAACAGCAGCACTGTCTCTTTAAAATGTGTTGGGATTGATCAGGGACTTACAGGTGGCAGAGGAGGAGACCATAATAAATGTCCTCTAAATAAAGAAGCTAGATGGACATATGTGTTAAAAACAGTGTCCCCACTTGGCCTAAATGAAAGAATTGAATTTAGGTCTTTCCAGGGTTAAAGAAAGAAAGAAATGACTAATTAACCTAGGTAGTCCTAAACAGCCCACACAACATCTTTAAAGCTTTTCTTTTAAGATGATCCTTTTGTTTCATTTCTGTCATTCCCTAAAAGGCTAAATTTACACATGAAGATAAGAATGCGCATCCAAAAATAATATTTGTAAACATCCTGCAACTTGTTATATAAAGTAAATAAATTAGGGGTTTGCAAAATTAGTCTAATGTAGGTTCAGCACTTTTGGTCCTATTGATAGTGTTAAACCCATTTATTGTACGAATTCATTTAATCCTTTATTTTTGTTTAAATAATGTAAATAGTAATGATTTGTTTCAAACAATATATGCATAGGAATCTAGGTAACAGTGATGCCTGATGGCTATTCCCATTGGATAGCGTGTATAAGCTTTAACCACTCCCGCAACATTGACAACAGATTTAAAGGAAAGAATGTATCACCTTTGACTGACAGTCCTGAAGAGGCCCTGACGCAAAGCATTGTGGGGCGAAACGGGCGTCGACACAGTCATTTGAAAATCAAGCAGCAGTAAGAAGTACCTGGTATGGTGTTGATTGATAACACTCAAGTTTCCGGAAGGAAGTGTGGCAGAGGCGAATGAAAGTTGGTCTACCCAGGAGTGAATCTCGAAGTCCAACTTGCACAGTTACAGTGTTAAGGAACTAGACGAGAAAATTGGCTGAGACGAAAGACGGATGCAAAGTTCCAGCTCACTTTACTCTACGCTTCATGTTTGTGCCTAAAGATACCCGGTCTTTGCTGCCTGACATCTATCCTCACCTGGAAGAGGTTGTATGTGCTTTCCCTTTTCCTTTATTGTTGTCTTTGGAATAAGCCTGTTATTACTATCAAGTAGTCATGGTTTACGTTAGCTGACATAGGAGGACGCTCTCACTTCGAACCTGTCAGCTGTTTCACTAATAACGGTACCGTTTATACATGAGCTCGTATGTTGCAATTGCATGAAAGAAAATATTTACATCATTACAGATAAGATCTGTGGAACTTTTGTTACTTTGGGACGTTTTGTTTCACTTTAAAATTTCCCATGTTTCTTTCAATTTTTGGTTATTTATTTATGCAACATTGAGAATGTCGTTATATTGTACCCTATTATCATGAGTCATGTGATTATTTTAGGTCTTCCACTGCAGTGGCATGTTTAGGTTCAGGATTACCTGCATTAATAAATGAGTTACTTATTAATTGGACCATCTGTGTGTGAGCCTCTGTTTGGATACAATGTTTCAGCTTTTCCTCTACGTATTAGATTAAGAGAAGTTTTTCTGAGTGCTGCAATCCCCTACTTTCAACATAGCATCTCGTATAGCTCTGCTGTGTGTATCATATATTTACTCATATAAATATATCTGAATTACTATAAATATTTTTGGGGTCTGCACCAGGACCTGGTCTAGCTAGCGCTATCCAAGTTTTTTTTATTGTTTCAGGCAGTTTACCTGTAAGTGATAATCAAGGCGCCTGACTACTATATTTCCCTCCCTAATTTTTTATTAACTCATATATATATATATATATATATATATATATATATATATATATATTAAACAGTATCTCACAAACGTCTTTTCATGTGACAACACTGAAGAAATGACACTTTGCTACAATGTAAATTAGTGAGTGTACAGCCTGTATAACAGTGTAAATTTGCTCTCCCCTCAAAATAACTCAACACACAGCCATTAATGTCTAAACCTTTGGCAACAAAAGTGAGTACACCCCTAAGTGGAAATGTCCAAATTGTGCCCAAAGTGTCAATATTTTGTGTGGCCACCATTATTTTCTAGTACTTCCTTAACCCTCTTGGGCATGGAGTTCACCAGAGCTTCACAGGTTGCCACTGGAGTCCTCTTCCACTCCTCCATGACGACATTATAGAGCTGGTAGATGTTAGAGACCTTGCGCTCCCCCACCTTTCGTTTGAGGATGCCCCACAGATGGTCAATAGGGTCTAGAGACATGCTTGCCAAGGCAGTGTTCACCTTGGAGGTGTGTTTGGGGTCGTTATGTTGGAATACTGCCCTGCGGCCCAGTCTCCGAAGGGAGGGGTTCATGCTCTGCTTCAGTATGTCACAGTACATGTTGGCATTCATGGTTCCCTCAATGAACTGTAGCTCCCCAGTGCAGGCAGCACTCATGCAGGCCCAGACCATCACAATCCCACCACCATGCTTGACTGTAGGCAAGACACACTTGTCTTTGTACTCCTCACCTGGTTGTCGCCACACATGCTTGACACCATCTGAACCAAATACGTTTATCTTGGTCTAATTGGACCACAGGACATGGTTCCAGTAGTCCATGTCCTTAGTCTGCTTGTCTTCAGCAAACTGTTTGCAGGCTTTCTTGTGCATCATCTTTAGAAGAGGCTTCCTTCTGGGATGACAGCCATGCAGACCAATTTGATGCAGTGTGCGGCGTATGGTCTGAGCACTGACAAGCTGACCCCCACCCCTTCAACTGCAGCAATGCTGGCAGCACTTATACATCTATTTCCCAAAGACAACCTCTGGATATGACGATGAGCATGTGCACTCAACTTCTTTGGTAGACCATGGCGAGACCTGTTCTGAGTGGAACCTGTCCTGTAAAACCGCTGTATGGTCTTGCCCACCGTGCTGCAGCTCAATTTCAGGATCTTGGCAATCTTCTTATAGCCTAGGCCATCTTTATGTAGAGCAACAATTCTTTTTTCAGATCCTCAGAGAGTTCTTTGCCATGAGGTGCCATGTTGAACTTCCAGTGACGAGTATGAGAGTGTGTGATAGCGATAACACCAAATTTAACACACCTGCTCCCCATTCACACCTGAGACCTTGTAACACCAACGAGTCACATAACACCGGGGAGGGAAAATGGCTAATTGGGCCCAATTTGGACATTTCCACTTAGGGCTGTACTTACTTTTGTTGCCAAAGGTTTAGACATTAATGGCGGTGTATCGAGTTATTTTGAGGGGACAGCAAATTTACACTGTTATACAGGCTGTACATTCACTACTTTACATTGTAGCAATGTGTCATTTCTTCAGTGTTGTCACATGAAAAGATATAATAAAATGTTTACAAAAATTTGAGGGGTGCCCAGAGACAGAACTTTTTTTTACTTTTTGCGATGAGATTTTTTTTGTGAAAAATTTTCTGCAGGTCATTTTTAAATGAAATAAAATTGTAAATTTGTCAGTTAAACTAAAGCACCAGATCAATTGCAATGTGTTGGTTAACTGGAGAATAAAACAATATTTAAAGTTTTATAATCTAGTGCAGTAGTTGCATTGCAAATTAGCTGCAGACAAAAAAGTAATTGTAAAATGTCTCGAATTAATTTGTTTCCTTTTCTCTTAGTCTAACATAGAAATGTAGTAATAAAAAGGTGCATTGCTCATACAAACATCTTATATTCAGAGAAAAATGGCTTTGCAGACTGTGAAAAGCTAGGGAACAAGCTTGCAAAAACCTCAGAGCCAGACAACAATCAATGCACTGCTGCTTTGCAGCACTACTGCATATTTGACTGTTGTCTTCAAACAGCACTTTGCTCTGGATACACTGTGTTAAGGAAAACATATACAGTGCAGCCAGAGAACAGCTATGTTTTAAAAAGAACAGCCTAATGTGGAGCAGCGCTGAAAAGTTAAAGTGCTAACAGTTCCTGTTCTGTCTGCAGACATGCTGCATTTTCTGCGATGACATCTCAGATCACTCTATGTTCTGCCTTGGGGGAGGGGTGTACTCACTTTTGTGAGATACTGTGTGTATATATATATATATATATATATATATATATATATATATATGTGCGTGTGTGTGTGTGTGTGTGTGTGTATGTATGTATATATATATATATATATATATATATATATATATATATATATATGTATATGTGTGTGTGTGTGTGTGTGTTTTAATATCTATTTAGAAATACTTAGAACATATTCCTCTATGTGCAAGACATTGGAATGTGAAATATGTACAGTAAATACACTTTATTAAAAACAGAATTTATGTTTACCTGATAAATTACTTTCTCCAACGGTGTGTCCGGTCCACGGCGTCATCCTTACTTGTGGGATATTCTCTTCCCCAACAGGAAATGGCAAAGAGCCCAGCAAAGCTGGTCACATGATCCCTCCTAGGCTCCGCCTTCCCCAGTCATTCGACCGACGTAAAGGAGGAATATTTGCATAGGAGAAACCATATGATACCGTGGTGACTGTAGTTAAAGAAAATAAATTATCAGACCTGATTAAAAAACCAGGGCGGGCCGTGGACCGGACACACCGTTGGAGAAAGTAATTTATCAGGTAAACATAAATTCTGTTTTCTCCAACATAGGTGTGTCCGGTCCACGGCGTCATCCTTACTTGTGGGAACCAATACCAAAGCTTTAGGACACGGATGAAGGGAGGGAGCAAATCAGGTCACCTAGATGGAAGGCACCACGGCTTGCAAAACCTTTCTCCCAAAAATAGCCTCAGAAGAAGCAAAAGTATCAAATTTGTAAAATTTAGTAAAAGTGTGCAGTGAAGACCAAGTCGCTGCCTTACATATCTGATCAACAGAAGCCTCGTTCTTGAAGGCCCATGTGGAAGCCACAGCCCTAGTGGAATGAGCTGTGATTCTTTCAGGAGGCTGCCGTCCGGCAGTCTCATAAGCCAATCTGATGATGCTTTTAATCCAAAAAGAGAGAGAGGTAGAAGTTGCTTTTTGACCTCTCCTTTTACCAGAATAAACAACAAACAAGGAAGATGTTTGTCTAAAATCCTTTGTAGCATCTAAATAGAATTTTAGAGCGCGAACAACATCCAAATTGTGCAACAAACGTTCCTTCTTTGAAACTGGATTCGGACACAAAGAAGGCACGACTATCTCCTGGTTAATGTTTTTGTTAGAAACAACTTTCGGAAAAAAAACAGGTTTAGTACGTAAAACCACCTTATCTGCATGGAACACCAGATAAGGAGGAGAACACTGCAGAGCAGATAATTCTGAAACTCTTCTAGCAGAAGAAATTGCAACCAAAAACAAAACTTTCCAAGATAATAACTTAATATCAACGGAATGTAAGGGTTCAAACGGAACCCCCTGAAGAACTGAAAGAACTAAATTGAGACTCCAAGGAGGAGTCAAAGGTCTGTAAACAGGCTTGATTCTAACCAGAGCCTGAACAAAGGCTTGAACATCTGGCACAGCTGCCAGCTTTTTGTGAAGTAACACAGACAAGGCAGAAATCTGTCCCTTCAAGGAACTTGCAGATAATCCTTTCTCCAATCCTTCTTGAAGAAAGGATAGAATCTTAGGAATTTTTACCTTGTCCCAAGGGAATCCTTTAGATTCACACCAACAGATATATTTTTTCCATATCTTGTGGTAAATTTTTCTAGTTACAGGCTTTCTGGCCTGAACAAGAGTATCAATAACAGAATCTGAGAACCCTCGCTTTGATAAGATCAAGCGTTCAATCTCCAAGCAGTCAGTTGGAGTGAGACCAGATTCGGATGTTCGAACGGACCTTGAACAAGAAGGTCTCGTCTCAAAGGTAGCTTCCATGGTGGAGCCGATGACATATTCACCAGGTCTGCATACCAAGTCCTGCGTGGCCACGCAGGAGCTATCAAGATCACCGATGCCCTCTCCTGATTGATCCTGGCTACCAGCCTGGGGATGAGAGGAAACGGCGGGAATACATAAGCTAGTTTGAAGGTCCAAGGTGCTACTAGTGCATCTACTAGAGTCGCCTTGGGATCCCTGGATCTGGACCCGTAGCAAGGAACCTTGAAGTTCTGACGAGAGGCCATCAGATCCATGTCTGGAATGCCCCACAGTTGAGTAATTTGGGCAAAGATTTCCGGATGGAGTTCCCACTCCCCCGGATGTAAGGTCTGATTGAAACCGTATGAACTTGGCCTTTGCTAGCTGAGGCCAAGCCTTGAGAGCATTGAGTATCGCTCTCAGTTCCAGAATGTTTATCGGTAGAAGAGATTCTTCCCGAGACCAAAGACCCTGAGCTTTCAGGGGTCCCCAGACCGCGCCCCAGCCCATCAGACTGGCGTCGGTCGTGACAATGACCCACTCTGGTCTGCGGAAGCTCATCCCTTGTGACAGGTTGTCCAGGGACAGCCACCAACGGAGTGAATCTCTGGTCCTCTGATTTACTTGTATCGTCGGAGACAAGTCTGTATAGTCCCCATTCCACTGACTGAGCATGCACAGTTGTAATGGTCTTAGATGAATGCGCGCAAAAGGAACTATGTCCATTGCCGCTACCATCAAACCTATCACTTCCATGCACTGCGCTATGGAAGGAAGAGGAACGGAATGAAGTATTTGACAAGAGTTTAGAAGTTTTGTTTTTCTGGCCTCTGTCAGAAAAATCCTCATTTCTAAGGAGTCTATTATTGTTCCCAAGAAGGGAACCCTTGTTGACGGAGATAGAGAACTCTTTTCTACGTTCACTTTCCATCCGTGAGATCTGAGAAAGGCCAGGACAATGTCCGTGTGAGCCTTTGCTTGAGGAAGGGACGACGCTTGAATCAGAATGTCGTCCAAGTAAGGTACTACTGCAATGCCCCTTGGTCTTAGCACCGCTAGAAGGGACCCTAGTACCTTTGTGAAAATCCTTGGAGCAGTGGCTAATCCGAACGGAAGTGCCACGAACTGGTAATGCTTGTCCAGGAATGCGAACCTTAGGAACCGATGATGTTCCTTGTGGATAGGAATATGTAGATACGCATCCTTTAAATCCACCGTGGTCATGAATTGACCTTCCTGGATGGAAGGAAGAATTGTTCGAATGGTTTCCATTTTGAACGATGGAACCTTGAGAAACTTGTTTTAGGATCTTGAGATTGGTCTGAACGTTCCCTCTCTTTTGGGAACTACGAACAGATTGGAGTAGAACCCCATCCCTTGTTCTCCTAATGGAACAGGATGAATCACTCCCATTTTTAACAGGTCTTCTACACAAAGTAAGAATGCCTGTTTTTTTATGTGGTCTGAAGACAATTGAGACCTGTGGAACCTCCCCCTTGGGGGAAGCCCCTTGAATTCCAGAAGATAACCTTGGGAGACTATTTCTAGCGCCCAAGGATCCAGAACATCTCTTGCCCAAGCCTGAGCGAAGAGAGAGAGTCTGCCCCCCCACCAGATCCGGTCCCGGATCGGGGGCCAACATCTCATGCTGTCTTGGTAGCAGTGGCAGGTTTCTTGGCCTGCTTTCCCTTGTTCCAGCCTTGCATTGGTCTCCAGGCTGGCTTGGCTTGAGAAGTATTACCCTCTTGCTTAGAGGACGTAGCACTTGGGGCTGGTCCGTTTCTACGAAAGGGACGAAAATTAGGTTTATTTTTGGCCTTGAAAGACCTATCCTGAGGAAGGGCGTGGCCCTTGCCCCCAGTGATATCAGAGATAATCTCTTTCAAGTCAGGGCCAAACAGCGTTTTCCCCTTGAAAGGAATGTTAAGCAATTTGTTCTTGGAAGACGCATCCGCTGACCAAGATTTTAACCAAAGCGCTCTGCGCGCCACAATAGCAAACCCAGAATTTTTCGCCGCTAACCTAGCCAATTGCAAAGTGGCGTCTAGGGTGAAAGAATTAGCCAATTTTAGAGCACGGATTCTGTCCATAATCTCCTCATAAGAAGGAGAATTACTAGTGATCGCCTTTTCTAGCTCATCGAACCAGAAACACGCGGCTGTAGTGACAGGGACAATGCATGAAATTGGTTGTAGAAGGTAACCTTGCTGAACAAACATCTTTTTAAGCAAACCTTCTAATTTTTTATCCATAGGATCTTTGAAAGCACAACTATCTTCTATGGGTATAGTGGTGCGTTTGTTTAGAGTAGAAACCGCCCCCTCGACCTTGGGGACTGTCTGCCATAAGTCCTTTCTGGGGTCGACCATAGGAAACAATTTTTTAAATATGGGGGGAGGGACGAAAGGTATACCGGGCCTTTCCCATTCTTTATTTACAATGTCCGCCACCCGCTTGGGTATAGGAAAAGCTTCGGGGGGCCCCGGGACCTCTAGGAACTTGTCCATTTTACATAGTTTCTCTGGGATGACCAAATTCTCACAATCATCCAGAGTGGATAACACCTCCTTAAGCAGAGCGCGGAGATGTTCCAACTTAAATTTAAATGTAATCACATCAGGTTCAGCTTGTTGAGAAATTTTCCCTGAATCTGAAATTTCTCCCTCAGACAAAACCTCCCTGGCCCCCTCAGACTGGTGTAGGGGCCCTTCAGAAACAATATCATCAGCGTCCTCATGCTCTTCAGTATTTTCTAAAACAGAGCAGTCGCGCTTTCGCTGATAAGTGGGCATTTTGGCTAAAATGTTTTTGATAGAATTATCCATTACAGCCGTTAATTGTTGCATAGTAAGGAGTATTGGCGCGCTAGATGTACTAGGGGCCTCCTGTGTGGGCAAGACTGGTGTAGACGAAGGAGGGGATGATGCAGTACCATGCTTACTCCCCTCACTTGAGGAATCATCTTGGGCATCATTTTCTCTAAATTTTGTGTCACATAAATCACATCTATTTAAATGAGAAGGAACCTTGGCTTCCCCACATTCAGAACACAGTCTATCTGGCAGTTCAGACATGTTAAACAGGCATAAACTTGATAACAAAGTACAAAAAACGTTTTAAAATAAAACCGTTACTGTCACTTTAAATTTTAAACTGAACACACTTTATTACTGCAATTGCGAAAAAGTATGAAGGAATTGTTCAAAATTCACCAAAATTTCACCACAGTGTCTTAAAGCCTTAAAAGTATTGCACACCAAATTTGGAAGCTTTAACCCTTAAAATAACGGAACCGGAGCCGTTTTTATATTTAACCCCTTTACAGTCCCTGGTATCTGCTTTGCTGAGACCCAACCAAGCCCAAAGGGGAATACGATACCAAATGACGCCTTCAGAAAGTCTTTTCTATGTATCAGAGCTCCTCACACATGCATCTGCATGTCATGCTTCTCAAAAACAAGTGCGCAATACAGGCGCGAAAATGAGACTCTGCCTATGATTAGGGAAAGCCCCTAGAGAATAAGGTGTCCAATACAGTGCCTGCCGGTTATTTTACAAAATTCCCAAGATTAAAATAATTCCTCAAGGCTATGGAGTATAAAATATGTTTATATATAAATCGATTTAGCCCAGAAAATGTCTACAGTCTTAAAAAGCCCTTGTGAAGCCCTTATTTACTGTCTGTAATAAAAATGGCTTACCGGATCCCATAGGGAAAATGACAGCTTCCAGCATTACATCGTCTTGTTAGAATGTGTCATACCTCAAGCAGCAAAAGTCTGCTCACTGTTCCCCCAACTGAAGTTAATTCCTCTCAACAGTCCTGTGTGGAACAGCCATCGATTTTAGTAACGGTTGCTAAAATCATTTTCCTCTTACAAACAGAAATCTTCATCTCTTTTCTGTTTCAGAGTAAATAGTACATACCAGCACTATTTTAAAATAACAAACTCTTGATTGAATAATAAAAACTACAGTTAAACACTAAAAAACTCTAAGCCATCTCCGTGGAGATGTTGCCTGTACAACGGCAAAGAGAATGACTGGGGAAGGCGGAGCCTAGGAGGGATCATGTGACCAGCTTTGCTGGGCTCTTTGCCATTTCCTGTTGGGGAAGAGAATATCCCACAAGTAAGGATGACGCCGTGGACCGGACACACCTATGTTGGAGAAAATGAATATTGCATAAATATGATTTTACATGTCATCTACTTAACTGCAAAGGGCTCCAATACATTTACATATATGTCTATAGATGTGTACATATTTATTTCTGTGTCTATATGTGTATGTATGTCTGTAAATACATATATACACATTTACATAATACATATGTATACATATATACACATATATACTTATACATACATGTCCATCTTAATGTATGTTTTTCAATGTTAAAGCCCTTTGCCTGCCGTTTTTGTTCTTACACCTGATACCTCATATCTTTGAGCTCACAACTTTTTTGTACAATAATTTGTGAATATTTTTATTAGATAGTGTTATTATGAGTGTAACTATACTTTGTAATGTACACATACTTTTTATTGAAGTTTTCAAATACAACCACAATGAAGGAAATGGGCTACAGAAATCGTACAATTTAGCTTTCCAAAGTCAAAAAGGTACAAACAAGAATATAATTTTTATGTTTACCCTTAAAAATATAGTGCATGTATTATAAACAATTAAAGTAGACGGTATTCAAAGTTCATCTATTCAGTCTGGTGTGGATTTTACTAGAACTATTGTAGGAGAATAAGCTCTTCGCGTTTGTCACTACACCTAGTGTATGTTCTTCTTTCAAGTCAAGCAGTGCTATATTGCAGTGGCCTTGTCTCTCCTTCACATGCAAAAATGCAGGGAATCCCCCTTGGAAAAGTATAGCAAAAGCTGCGTTTTTAAAATTTCGTTAGGGGCCTCAAAGTGCTGGAGGAACAATTTACATTATGACATCTGAGTGGAGAGGTTTACATTATCAGGCCCTAAGAGGGAACTATAGTTCTCTTGTAGCGAGTTTTCTCATAGGGAAGCATTGCTAATACTTGAGCTTGATGAACTTTCCCTGATTTTCAGGTGTCACCCGATCTATAAATGTTTATTTTTTTGGAGACAGTTGTTTGCAACACTTGCTTACTTGAAGCTGTTGGTGGAGAAGCCTTTAGTAATGATGCAGCTGAGCAGAAAGAGTGTTTCTGGAATGGGGACATTTGAGGGAAAAGCTACTTGCATTTTCATTGCTATGGCCCTCCTCATTTCATTTTAGTGTCTTTAGGTCAACTATGGCGTGCAAGGATGTGTTTTATGATCCTGGTAGCATTTGAAAAACATAAATTATGCTTACCTGATAATTTTCTTTTCTTCTGATGGGAAGAGTCCACAGCTGCATTCAATACTTTTGGGAATACAGAACCTGGCCACCAGGAGGAGGCAAAGACACCCCAGCCAAAGGCTTAAATACCTCCCCCACTATCCTCATCCCCCAGTCATTCTGCCAAGGGAACAAGGAACAGTAGACAAAATATCAGGGTGAAAAAAGGTGCCAGAAGAACAAAAATAACCACCGCTTCAAAGATAAAAACACGGGAGGGAGCTGTGGACTCTTCCCTTCAGAAGAAAAGAAAATTATCAGGTAAGCATAATTTATGTTTTTCTTCTTAAACGGGAGTCCACAGTTGCATTCATTACTTTTGGGAAAACAATACCCAAGCTAGAGGACACTGAACGGGTGGGTACAAAAGGCGGCCCCTTCGAAAAGCACCACAGCCTGAATTACCCAACACCTTATAAAAATATAGACAACAGAGGAGAAAACCAGAAGCCCAGGTAACTGCACATTAGTTACGTCGCCAGCAAAGCCGAACTAGAGACCACTCAGTCCCAGAGTCCGTCGAGCACAAACAGCCTCCGTGGAGTCAGCTTCGCAGGTCACGACTCCCATGAAGGTACCCAGCCATAAGACGAGGTCCGCTATCTGTCCCCAAAAAAGGAGAACTGGTTCCCAGGTCTAAAATCTAAAAGATCATTCCACACGGCACAACAACAGAGAACAACCAAGGTTGTCTTACGATAGTAGCGCTCAGGGAGACGAACTCCCTAGAAACACAAGGACCAAATAAAAAAAAAAGAGATCCATACACAGGGAAACATGTCCCAAAAAGGACTCGAGGGACACCCTCATATCCCTGATCCAGTCACATACCCTAAGGTACTCCAGAAAAACAAGAGTTCACCGATGCCTCGTATCAGATCGAAACCTGCAGGCTAGGCATTGTGCACGGGTACAAAAACCCCTACACTGCTGTCTTCCCCAAAAAAGGAACACTTCCCAAGGGAAGAGGGCACTCAGACCTCCAACATCTATATATCAGAATCCAACATTTAGCAGGAGCCCCAACAGGGTACAAACCCTCAGCCTCCCGCTGCAGGAACGGTGGAACCAGTCACTACATTGCAGCTCCCTTTCCAGGAATCTGAAAATGCAAGAAGGGAAAAATCCTTACAAGGCAGGAAAAACAAGGACCCAAAGGTCGTCATATAAAGTCGCTTTAGGCAAGGATATTTGTAGGACTTGCATTATGAAGAGTACATACCCATAGTTGGATTTGAACTTGTGACCTTCAGCTTTCAAGGAAACATAGTTTACCACTAAGCCATCGTGGGACACCATCAGATACCAAGGTAACTCCAAACCAGGAGAATACAATCCCTGCTCTGAAACAGAAGGGAATAAAAACCACAGAAAACCACCCTACCATAGAGGTGAGACCCCTCGGCCATATCACCAACCCAGTTGAAAGACACCTGGAGTCTACAGGAACATCAAATGCGCCACAAGACCAGTAGGGACCCGTCAGAAAGACCTAGAGTCTAAGCCCCCGGCAGATAGGCATCTCCCATGAAAAACAGAGCCCCATCCCCCTCTGAGAGAGGCACACAGGACCACAAACACCTAAGGTGAGACCAAACCGTCCACACCCATCTAGGGAGAGACATGGACCTAGGCCAGGGTCCTCGAAAAACAATCGATCGAAAGATCTAACTTCAGAGGAACCCTAAGCTGCCTCCTACGATTAGGAGCGCACCATCTAAAGTCTGTAGACTTGGTGATCTAAAAACAACCTCAAACCCAAGAGTCTGAAAGAGCTCCTGAACAGTTTAAGAACTCAGCACTTGTATCGCAAGGAAATCTCGTAGACAAGCATTAACACGTGTTAAACACACTGGCAAGGTAGCACCAACACCCAAAGATGAGAACCTTGGACTTTGCTTGCCATCCAAAAGAGTTAGACGTAAGGCACCCTCCACGAAGCCCTGACGGAACATCGAGGAAAAATGGTCAACTACCTGACCCCAGAAGGGCGACCGTCTGTAACTGACACCGACTCTCACTGTTAAGCCCCAAGGCTAGAGTAGCAACGAGGACGCAGAAACACCCAAACGTCAAGAACGTGGTCAGACCAAGGGTATAATATAGAAGAGACAACAGCTAGAGATCCTTGTAGGATTGATCTTCCAAAAAGAAACCTCTATAACAGGGTAAAAGCTGGAGCCTCGCAGCTCCACACAGAAGGCAGGGAAACCCTGCACACCACCTCCTAGAGTAACACAACTCTGAGCAGAGGAAGGAAATGCCCGCGCTTCCAGATCAAATGATCCACCCAAGGCGGGAAGGAAGGAGACTCCGCCACCGTAAGAAAATATTTAATAGGCTAAAGAGTCAGCATCCGTAAGAACTTTGAGTGAGGACGCAATAGTTTTCCACTCGGAACACCAGACAACATAGGTCGCTCACATCTCCCAACTCCAAAGGAATGGAAATTACGTTTGAGTCCCCAGGGACCTGAAGAACCATGATGACGTCTGCAAAAAAACAGATCCTATCCCAGGCGAGTAGCCTGAAACAGCCGAACTTAGATCAGTACTTACAACCTTCCATTCAGAGGGGTTGTATTTAAAGAGTAGGCCTCATACTTCAATAGGATCCATGCCCAGAGTCCATAGCATTAGGCCATTCAGAATCCGACAGGATTAAATCAGCACCACGAGGGTTACATGAACCCAGGTAACAGCTGAAAAGCATCCGACCAGTACCTGCTTGGTATAAGGACACTCCAGAACTGCCCAAGGTCCAAGAAAATTTGACCCGAAGGATCAATAAATAAACTAGAAAACATAATTCTATTATTCAAAGAATCCACAACTTCCGAGGAAGTGCACACGCGACCACAAGATCGCAAGTATCGGTTCCAGAGAAGAACATTCTCAAAAAACGAAAATCTAACAGACATGAGCAGAAGAAAAAACAACTTAAACACATCCAACCCGGATCAAAAATAAAATGAAGGCAGCACCAATCGAGTGAATGCCCAAGGTGAATAAGAATGCCAACAGGACCTAGCCGATCAGAGGCCCCATTCACCCAAGCTCAGAAGTGGGACCGAAACATAAAGAAAAAAATAAAACGGAGATGTTAAGGAGATTGGCTTCATCCCCAAACGTCATTTATCCAATTTGCCACCCAGCATCTAAGGCCTCAGATTCCTCAGCCCACTCAGACTGGGATCCTCCAACATTGCTAAAACGGGTCTTAAAAGAACACGAAAACGTGCCAGCCTATAATGGAAGGCAAAATCATTCCTCGCCGGATCAACAAAAGACCCTGGCCCCGAGGTTGAGGCCCCTGAAGCCTCAGAGGCCGGCGCTTCCCCCAACTGAATCCAGCGATCGCACGCCTGACAGGCCCTGATTAACAGAACACAGACAGTATCTTAGAAATATTTCACTTGGGAGATATAAATGAGTCAATGCCAGAGAAATGGCTATATGGAACCGTGTTGTAACCTCTGGAGGAAACAAGCCACCCTCCGGAGGAGTAAAGGCCATAGGGACACCTGCTTGTGTAGTCAAGAAAGGGTCTGGGGCATGCGTCTCCCGGGACATGAAAACCTCGGAGGCAGATGGCTCAACGCACTCTAAGCTCCCTGATTCTGGAGAAAAGAGTACTCTAGAATGGCAATCGGAACATAACTGATGGGCATTGAATACCCGGGCCATTTCATATTCATCGCAAGACGCATTCTCCATATCGGAGACAACCGAGTCTAACATATCAGAATACTCCATAATTTTAGGATTACAAAAATGACGAAAACTAATTGGCACCCTTTTTACACCACTAATGGCTGAGGCACTCATCACCTCCTGTGAACCAGACAACTCACAGTTAGCATACAGAAGTGAGAAACAACGTAACCGCACCCGTCAAAAGGTGCACCATGCCAGTCACCAAAAGGGCGCGCAATCTCGAGAGATCACATCACTGAGAACCACATAACAAACATGGTTAAAGTCCCCACTGTTCCATAACCCCCCTCAGGAGATATTAACCCATGATTCCTCATTGAGATAAAAGAAGTCCCACTGGGACCCTACCTTGTTTCGTTAAAATTACATTCACATATTGAAATAAAATGAAATTATCTTACCGGAATCTACGCCGTGGAACAGGAACACGGCCCTTCAAGTGTGACAGATAGTAGCCTCGCTTCTGACATGGACTTGAGTGAATAAAGGTAGGCAGCGAAACTCGTCAACTCCGATTACCAAGGAGCTGTTATTATGAGTCTGGATGGGTTCGCAGGAAAACTCTCCCTGCATCTACAGACTCTAACTTTCATCCATGCTCTCACTGAGAGGCTGATGGGATTACTTAAAACTCCAGTCCCATTGCGAAGAGTACTACCCTCCATAAGAGACTATCTCGAACTTCTGACACTTCTCTTCCAACCTCCTGTGACGAAAGGCAAAAAATGACTGGGGGATGAGGGAAGTGGGGGAGGTATTTAAGTCTTTGGCTGGGGTGTCTTTGCCGCCTCCTACTGGTGACCAGATTCTTTATTCCCAAAAGTAATGAATGCAGCTGTGGACTCTTCCCGTTTAAGAAGAAAAAACTTTTTTTTACAGTATTTACAAATGGAAGTTTGTTTGTTTTTTCAGAAGAAATTGCACTGTGGAAATGTTTCCAAACACTCAATGTTTGCCTCACCATTTTACTGAGGAGGATGGAAAAAAAATGTAGTTGCAAGATTACAGGTAAACACTATGCTGCGATGGGGGTGCATAACATTAGTAGGTATCAAGTCATCATTTAGATAAAAGGTTACGAAGATAACCTTTTTGCATTCTCAGTATTTTGTTAGTATTTTAATTCTATTCCAGGATTTGCTTTGTCTTCAGGGTACAGCAATTGTAATGATTTGAGACTTTACATAAAGTCTCATAAGTCTTTCATAAAAGTCTTCATCCTTATAATATTGGAAGTTTAAATATATCAACACCATGTCATAAACATATTTATCATTGTAAAAGAACATATTCCATCATTCAGCCCCCCCCCCCCAAAAAAAAAATTTCAGGGGGGTTTTCATGGCCTTCCCATCTCTAGGTATGTGTGATGTTATATTTAAGCAAGCGCCCATTCAGTTATGCAAATTAAAGCAACAGATAGAACTTTTCTTACCTGTTCAATACTTGGCTTTTCAAATGGGGGACTTTCTAAGGATCCTTCAACAGTAGGTTTTCCCATTTGCAAAATACACTTTCTTAAAAGCTGTACAATAGAAATAAAACATATATATATATAGATCTATTAAACGGTAAAGTACATAAAACATAAATATATTTTGATGTTACCTTGTTAAAATATAAATTAATGGGACAGTCATCCCCAGAATCTTTGCCGTTTTAAAAAGATAGATAATCCCTTAATTACTCATTCCCCAGTTTTACATAACCAACACAGTTATAATAATACACTTTTACCTCTGTAATTACCTTGTATCTAAGCATCTGCAGACTGCCCCCTTATTTCAGTTCTTTTGACAGACTTGCATTTTAGCCAATTAATGCTCACTCCTCGGTAAATTCACGTGCATGAGCTTAATGTTATCTATATGAAACACATGAACTAATGCCATCTAGTGGTCAAAATGCATTCAGCTTAGAGGCGCCTTCAAGGTCCAAGAAAACATAAATTATGCTTACCTGATAATTTCATTTCCATTGTGGGGAGGAAAGTCCACGGATTCATTCATTACTGTTGGGAATTAAGAACCTGGCCACCAGGAGGAGGCAAAGACACCCCAGCCAAAGGCTTAAATACCTCCCCCACTTCCCTCATCCCCTAGTCATTCTGCCGAGGGAACAAGGAACAGTAGGAGAAATATCAGTGTATAAATGGTGCCAGAAGATGATTAAATTTAGGTCTGCCCGGGGGCGGAGCTAAGCCACGCAGGCGGATGGCTGACTTTTGAACAAGCTCCCAAATCCCTAGACAGTACTCTATATATTAATGGCTCTTTTCCTTCCCAAACCTCTTATTTCATAGTGGGATCATACAGTACAACTACCTGAGGGCTAGCAGTGTGAAGATCGGAGCAGCTTGCGCCATCTAAAGCCAGTAAGGAGAGAGAGAGACGCATCAGACCGGTGCCTCCGGCGAGGCCAGAAGCCCTGTGTGCAGTAAGAGCATTTGAGTGCTGTGCCTGAAATCGCTACGAAGCTTGTTTAAATTGCCGGTTGATATTTGCGGACTGCAACTAAACGGGTATTTCTGACCGCACAAACGACCAATCACACTATCAGCTTAAGTGGGCAGCATATCTTGACACCAAACATCGCGGTCTCCATATTATAAACGAGCCCTATCAGGACAGATTGGTGCTTGAGGGAGACTTAGGGCGTCCGACAGCTCACAACACCCTCCTGCAGATCAGAGTGGACTCCGGTGCCATAACACATAGGATATTGACAGTAGGAAGCTCTGTTAAAATTCAGCTGCATCATACTGCAGCAACGTTAAAGACAGAGTGGCTTATAATTGAGAACTCTCAGACCACTCAGCTTGTAAAACATCACAGTGGACATATTTTCTTTGTGTTAGCTCAAGGTGCTTTATAATAGTTTATATCCGGTCTACTGACTGCACTAGCCAAAGTGTGTCATTTAATAAGGAGCATTTGTTGTTTGGGCACAAATATAAGCCCCACGTGGGAAACTCCTACACATTATTACAATCCAGTACAATCCTGCTATTTCTGATATCCACATTAGCAGAGAAGCTATGCCCTGTAAAAGGCAATCCAAGTCTGATAAAGATATTCCTGTGCGCACACTTAGTGGATACCTTAAGCAAATTGACCACCCTAGCTCAGAGTTGTCTAACAGCATGGAGGACAGCCGAAATGCTTCTCCGCCTACTTTACAAAACACCGATCTACCTGCTTCACAGCCTATCACTAAGGAGGACTTACAGCTCTTGTTATCTAAGGAAGATATCAAAAATGCTGTTAAAGAAATGAGAACTTTGTTTCATGAACTGAAGAAAGATATCAACTCACTGGATACTACAGTTACACAGTCTGAAGCAAAACACAATGAGACCTCTACCTCTAAATTACAAATGCAATCAGAAATGCAGCGGCAGTCAGACACTATCCAACTAATGTCTGATAAAATAGAAGATCTTGACAATAGAGGCCGCCGTAATAATCTAAGAATTAGAGGAGTATCTGAAACCATACATCCCCCAGCAATTGAGGGCTATCTGCAGAGCCTTTTTCGCACTCTAAAAGATACTCCATCCTCGCCTGAGATAGCACTGGAACGTGCACATAGAGCACTTAGGGCAAAGCCACCCCCTAAGGCGCCTCCTAGGGATATTATTGTCCGTTTTTTAAACTTTAAGGATAAGGAGGAAATCCTCAGGTGTGCACGTGTCAAACAACCAATACACCATGCCGGTGAAGCTCTTCAGATCTTTTCGGACCTCTCACCAACCACCCATTTAAAGAGGAGAGACTTGTCGCAAATCACGGAAAAATTAAGAGCACATAAGGTCCCATATCGATGGGGCTTCCCCGTGTCCATAATTGCCTCCTGGCACAACAAGACAGCTATTTTCCAACCGGGATCAGATGCCCAGGCCTTCTTTGCAATTTTATCTATCGACGAAGATGCTCCACAACAACTCTCCAACACTAGAGACATAGCTTCAGTTTCCTGAAAGTACACCATCCCTCTTTTGCAGCCTCAACTGCCGCAGTGGACAGATCCGATCCTGGTAACTGAGAGAATTAGTATCCTTTTGTGATATCACATCATTTTGTGCAGCATCCAGATAACGTAACGCCCGCTGCACTACTGTCAACTTTGACTGTTATCCATGGGATCAGGTGTGCATATGATCTCCCCTCTAACATCTTCACCCTTCTCTCCCCCCCCCCTTCCCCCTCCAACCCCTGTAAAATATGCTCACTATGCACCCTTTTTACTGGTAAGGTTACCTACTGAACTGTTGCTGACTCAGTTTATACCCTACTATCCCCCCAATTTTATCTTGTCAATACAGTGCTTTTTGTTATAATGTCAACAATATTAGCCAACTGAGGATTTTTGTGTACTGTTAGGTTTCCCCTCAACTCCCCTCCCCTTTTTGCTTTCTTTCCCTCCTTCAGCCTCGTCCCTTAGGAAAGAGGTTGATAGCATTACGAGAGTTGCACTAATTCCATAGCCATGTCCTCTTTTTTCAGGAAACCCATTTCTGCAAAGGCAGGGAACCAAAGTGGCAGAATAAGCAGTACCCTGTGGCTCTGTTAGTTTCGGGCCCCTCCAAGAAATGCGGAGTGGGAATTATGATTCACCACTCTGTTCCATTGCAAATTTGGCATGTTGAAAGAGATCTAGAAGGCAGGTTTTTAGTGATTTCAGGTTTGCTATATGATCACCCGATCACGTTAGCCACATTTTACAGTCCAAATACTGACCAGCATCGTTTCATGACCAAAGTATCAAAACTAATTTTAGACCATGCTAAGGGCCCAGTATTCCTGTCAGGGGATCTTAACATACTGTTGGACGCCAGTGTTGACACGTCTAATGGATTGGCTAGTGTTTCTAGTAAAGTAATTAAGTCAATGAAAACAACTATTGCAAATCTTCAGTTACATGATGTATGGAGAACACTTCATCCATCGGGTAGAGATTATACATATTATTCCCCACCACACAACAAATACTCTTGTATAGATTATTTCTTCTTTGACTCGGCTGGGCTAGACATGGCCAATAGTTGTACAATACACACCATTACATGGTCAAACCATGCTCCAATAGTTTGTAATATTCAGTGGCCTGACCTGCCCCCTACGTCCTACATTTGGAGATTAGATGACCACCTACTAGAAAGACAGGACATAAAAGCTGAAATCCAAAAATCACTATCTGACTATATGACACATAACGACCCTACATATACTTCAGCTACTAGTTTCTGGAAAGCACATAAATGTGTGGTTCGGGGAGAGATTCTTAAGCATAAGGCCCATCTCATAAAACAACAGAGGATAAAACACACACAACTCTTAAAGAGAGTGACGGAGCTAGAAAACCTACATAAACGAGACCCGTTGGATAGGACTACGGGTAAGTCTCTGGCTGAGGCTAGATCGCTTCTTATCCAACATCAAATTGACGCACTGCATCATAAGATGTTTACTATGAAACAGCAATATTATGAAGGGGGCAATAAGCCCGGTAAACTTTTAGCTAGAAACATTCGCAGACAGCAACTTAAATCCCATATTCATATGCTGCAACGGGAAGATGGCACTACAGTGAAGGGAACTAGACAAATAGCAGACTCCTTCCATTCTTACTATACGAACCTCTATAACATTTTGCAGACACGTGAGGGAAGACCTCAGAGGCTTAGCGAGTTAGAAAGGCACAGTATGAAAGATGGATATTTGTCCTCCCTAGACATCCCGCAGCTTAATGCTGACGACAGGGAATCTCTTGACGCCCCCATTACTCTAGAGGAGTTGGCCCAGGCCTTAGCAGATCTCCCAGGGGGGAAGTGCCCTGGCCCCGATGGTTTAACCCCCAAATACTACCGGGTCTTTTTTGAAACTTTGGGCCCTTCAATGCTTCATCTATTTAACAATCTGATCACAAATCCAACACTACCCAGTATGACCCTAGAGGCGAACATCACTGTTATTCCTAAACAAGGTAAACCTCCCACCTCTCCAGCCAATTTTCCCCCAATCTCATTGCTAAATTTGGACATAAAGGCCTATGCAAAGGTGCTTGCGAAGAGACTTAACAAGTTCCTCCCCTCTTTAATTTCGTCGGACCAGGTGGGTTTTGTCCCTGGCAGGGAGGCACGGGACAACACCAACAAGGTGATTCAATTGATCTCCCATGCCCAGGTCGAGGGAAGGCCTTTGGCTCTTTTCTCGACTGACGCGGAGAAAGCCTTTGACCCGGTGAATTGGCTCTTTCTTCGTCGGGTCATGAAGGCAATGAATTTCGGAGACCCCTTCATCAACATGACCTTTGCATTATATTCAGCGTCGAATGCTAGGGTTCGGGTGAACAACACCTTGTCCGATACCTTTTATATAACGAATGGCACTAGGCAGGGCTGCCCACTGTTTCCACTTCTTTTTGCCCTTTCTATCGAAGCACTAGCATAAAAAATTAGAGAAAATCCTAAGATTAGTGGGATACGAGTGGATGATATGGAATTTAAAAAAGCACTTTATGCGGACGATATACTCTACACCCTCACCAATGTTGAAACATCGGTCCCAGAGTTGCTAAATGAACTAAAACAGTATGGAGCGCTCTCTAATTTCCATTTAAATTTGTCTAAGTCAGAATTATTGAACATTAACTCTCCCCCAGAACTTATTCAGGACTTAGCTCAAAATTATCATATATCCATAGTCACTTCTAGGTTAAAATATCTCGGTATATACCTGTCCGCAAATCCTTCTGACCTTTATAAGTATAACTACTTAACTTTACGTAGGGAAATCACTGCTGACTTGTCCTCTTGGAAGAATAAAATGTTATCGTGGCTAGGGAAAATAGGTTTGATTAAAATGAATATCTTGCCCCGTATATTGTATATACTGCAGACTGTACCTATTGCCTTGCCTAAAGACTACCTACCCCAGTTACAGCAATCTATTGAACAATTTATTTGGTCAGGTGTGAAACCAAGGGTGCCCAGAAAAACATATCTCCCACGGGAAAGGGGCGGGCTGGGGTTTATCTGATCTGTCGTTGTACAGACGGGCTATCCTTCTGCAGAGATTGATCGAATGGTCACGAAACGACACACAAAAAGTAATGGGTTCGACTTGATGGATATATCTTTAAACATAACATTGGTGCCCTGGCGTGGATTTCCCCGTCAAAGCGCCCTGCCTTAATACAGAGATACCACTTGACACTGGCAACCCTTCAGGAGTGGGACAGACTGCTGGCCACTTCCACCCACGTCTCTTCAGCTTATTCCCCAATGATCCCAATAACCAATATTCCTGATATCCCATATTAGTACATTTTACGGTCTGCGCGACGGAATCCTATACTTCGCGATGCAGGAAGGCAAACTGCGCACACAGCTTGACATGTCAACACAATATGGGGCTCTCTTTTCCTCATGGCTGCGATACCACCAATTAGTGCACTTTCTTGTGCATCATAGACACAAAGATAGGTTTAACAGAGACCTCACACCATTTGAGCAGCTTTGTACAGGTATTACATCCCCTAGACGGCTGATATCAAAAGTATACAAACTCTTACTAATCCCTCCAGACATTCAACTCCCCTCATACATGTTAGCTTGGTGTAAAGATCTTAACACTATTGACAAAGACGAGTCGTTGAGATCATTTGCCTGGTGGTCTTGCCCTCTACTGAGGGAGTTTTCGTCGGCGGTGATTGAGACCATGTCTCATAAGGTACAAACTCTGATCCCTGACGCCCCTGAGACGATACTGCTGCTGCAGCTACCTAAGATCGAGAATGACTTTGCCAGGGCCCTCCTCCTGATAATGATTACAGGCGCTAAGCGACTAATCCCTCGAAAGTGGAAATCTAAACAGATCCCTTCCCTTGACGACTGGTTTGCCTCAGTGGACGATTTACTAAGATTGGAGAGGCTGCACTACTTTAAAATCAACCAATTGGTGTCCCATGACATGATGCTGGCAGTATGGAAAGGTACCTCATTGTGAGGTCTTCTTAATTTTATTTTTTCTGATAAACCTCCTCATGACATTTCCAGCAATAAATTTTAGTTGTGGATGTAGCTGACCGGGCGACCTTTCCCCTCCCCCCCTTTTTTTTTTTTCTCTCTTCTTCTTCCTCCCCCATCTCATGATGTAAGGTTTCCCTTCTCCTCTTTCCCTTTTCCTGTACTTGATACTTGTTTTGTCATATTTCTACAAGTGTGAATTTCCTTGTTAAAATAAAAATAAAAAACAATAACTACCAAGCTTTATAGAACCAAGGGAGTGTTCTGTTTTCCCTCTCGGCTTTATCGTCATTCGGAAATACACTCTTAAGGACTTGCTCAAACTTTTAAACTTGATTATAAGAAGCTTAAGACAAACTTACGAACTTTATTGTGTTTATGTCCTATATTTTCTTTGGTCTTATAACGTAGTATTTGTACACGGAGCAAAAAGGGATATGTGATGCGATTTTTTGTATATTTCTGATTTCATTTTCTGTTTAATAACGCTGGTTTAAAAAAAATAAAAAAAATTTAGGTCCATCGGAGATCCGGGCGGGAGCCGTGGACTCTCCTCCTCACGATGGAAATGAAATTATCAGGTAAGCATAATTTATGTTTTCCATCTAAAGGGGAGGAGAGTCCATGGCTTCATTCATTACTGTTGGAAAACATATACCCAAGCTCTAGAAGACACTGAATGAAACCGGGAGGGTAAAAGGAAGACCCTAATCTGAGGGCACCACAGCCTGCAAAACCTCCCAAAAACAGCTTACACAGAAGCAATAATGTCAAATTTGTAAAACTTTGTAAAAGTGTGTAAGGAGGACCAGGTAGCCGCCTTAAAAATTTGCTCCATAGACGCCTCATTCTTGAAGGCCCAAGACGAAGCCACAGCTCTAGTTGAATGAGCCGTGATCCTCTGAGGAGGCTTATGTCCCGCTGTGTCATAGGCAAAGCGAATCAAGCTCCTCAACTAAAAGAACAAAGAAGTAGAAGAGGCTTTCTGCCCCTTTGGCTTCCCTGAATACACCACAAAAAGAGATGTAGACTGTATAAAATCCTTTGTAGCCTGAAGATAGAACAATAAGGCACAAACCACATCCAGGTTATAAAGTAACCTCTCCTTAGAAGAAGGGTTAGGACACAAAGAAGGAACAACTATTTCCTGATTGATGTTACGGTTAGACACCACCTTGGGAAGAAAAGCCAAACCAGTATGAAGCACAGCCTTATCCACATGAAAAAGCAGATAAGTATGCTCACATTGCAAGGCAGCCAGTTCAGACACTCTGCGTGCCGATGCAATGGCCAACGGGAAGAGAACCTTCCAGGACAGAATCTTAATGTCAATGGAATGCATAGGCTCAAACTGAACCTTCTGCAATACCTTAAGGACCAAGTTTAAGCTCCATGGGGGGGCAGACTGTCTAAAGACAGGCCTGATTCTAGACAGAGTCTGAACAAAAGATTGTATGTCAGGGAGCTCAGCGAGTCTCCTATGCAACAAGACGGATAATGCTGAAATCTGTCCCTTTAAGGGACTGGTGGCAAGACCCTTCTCCAAACCGTCTTGGAGAAAGGACAGAATCCTGGATACCTTCACCTTATGCCAAGGATATCCATACTTCTCACACCAGGACAAGTCTTCCACACCTTATGGTAGATGCGAAGAGTGACTGGCTTCCTTGCCTGAATTAGAGTATCAATCACACTTTCAGAAAAGCCTCTCTTGGCCAAGACTAGGCATTCAATCTCCACGCAGTCAGTCTCAGAGAATCGAGATTTTGATATTGAAAAGGACCCTGTTCCAGCTGATTCCTGCAACAAAGTAACCTCTGCGGTGGAGAGGATGACATCCCCACCAGATCCGCAAGCCACGTCCTCCGCGGCCACGTTGAAGAAATTCGAGTGGCCGAAGCTCGCTCCTGTTTGATGTGTGCCACTACATGAGGTAGAAGTGGTAACGGTGGAAAAATGGAAGCTAAGCTGAACCCCTAAGGCACCTATCAGCTCTGCCTGGGGATCCCTAGACCTCGACCCGTATCTTGGTAGCTTGCAATTGAGTCTGGACACCATGAGATCTATCTCCGGCGTTCACCACCTGAGACAAATCTCTGCAAACACTTCGGGGTGAAGAGACCATACCCCCGGATGGAAGGATTGCCTGCTTAGAAAGTCTGCTTCGCAGTTGTCCAGACCTGGAATGTGAATCGCTGAGAGTGAGCAGCTGTGGGACTCTGCCCACTCCAAGATCCGAGACACCTCCCTCATGGCTAGGGAGCTCCTCGTACCCCCCTGATGGTTGATGTAAGCCACCGAGGTAATGTTGTTGGTCTGGAATCTGATGAAGCTGAACGACCCCAGAGGAGGCCATGCCTTCAGAGCATTGTAGACTTCCAGAATATTTATCGGAAGGAGAGACTCCTCCCGGGACCACTTTCATTGTGCCATCCTGGCACCCCAAACAGCTCCCCAACCTGCCAGACTCGTGTCCGTGGTCACAATCTCCCAGGACGGTCTCAAGAAGGATGTCCCGATCGACAGTTGCTCTGGACGGATCCACCAAGAGAGGGAGATCCGAGTCCGAGCATCCATGGATATCTGCTGTGATAAATCTGAATGATCGCCATTCCACTGTCTCAACATGCATAATTGAAGAAGTCTGAGATAGAACCTGGCGAATGGAATGACGTCTATGCTGGAAACCATGAGTCCGATCACCTCCATATACCGAGGGGCTTGAGGAGGACTGAAGGGCAAGACAAGAGGACGGAATCTTCCTGTATCGATGGTCTGTGAGAAATATTTTCATAGACAAACAGGCCCATTTATCAAGCTCCGTATGGAGCTTGAAGGGCCGTGTTTCTGGCGAGTCTTCAGACTCGCCAGAAACACAACTTATGAAGCAGCGGTCAAAAGACCGCTGCTCCATAACCCTGTCCGCCTGCTCTGAACAGGCGGACAGGAATCGCCAGACATCAACCCGATCGAATACGATCGGGTTGATTGACAGCTCCCTGCTGGCGGCCGATTGGCCGCGAGTCAGCAGGGGGCGGCGTTGCACCAGCAGCTCTTGTGAGCTGCTGGTGCAATGTTAAATGCGGAGAGCGTATTGCTCTCCGCATTTAGCGAGGTCTTGCGGACCTGATCCGCAGTGTCGGATCAGGTCCGCAAGACCTTTGATAAATGGGCCTGATAGAGTCTATTATCGTACCCAGGAACTCCACCCAACTCTTTCCTGAGTTGATCTTCCAACAGTGAGATTGGAGCAAAAAAAGAAGAGCCCTCGAATAGTCCTCTGCGAGACTGAGTGATGGCACCTAGACTAGGATGTCGTCCAGATAGGGCACCACAGCAATGCCTCTAGATCTGGCCACTGCAAGTAGCGCCCCCAGAACCTTTGTGAAGACTCTCAAGGCCCTCGCCAGACCAAAGGGAAGGGCAACAAACTGGAAGTGTTGGTCCAGATATGCAAATCGTAGGAACTTGAAGTGGTCCCTGTGAATTGGCACATGAAGGTAAGCATCCTTCAAGTCTATAGCTGTCATGAACTGTCACTCTTAAACTAGGGGCAGAATAGATCTGATTGTTTCCATTTTCAACAATGGAACTCTCAGAAACTTGTTTAAACACTTGAGGTCCAGAATCAGGTAGAACGTGCCCTTCTTTGGAACCACAAAAAGATTTGAATAGTACCCTAGACCCCTTTCTGCTTTGAGTACTGGTACGATAACACAGAGAGGAGAGATCCCTCACACAATCTAGAAAGGCCTCTCTTTTCTGGTCTTGAAGACAGCTTTGACAGGAGGAATCTGCCCCTGGGCGGATGGGATCTGAACCCTATCCTATAACCCTGGACGACAACTTCCAGAACCCAAGGGTCCTGAATGTCCTGCAACCAGGCTTCTGAAAAGAGAGATAATCTGCCCCTACTTGGTCTGCAGACCAGTCGGGGGCCACCTCTTCATGCCGATTTTGTCTCGGCGGGCTTCTTACTCTGCTTAGACTTGTTTCAAGAATGATCCGGCTTCCAAGTTCCCTTGGACTGGTCCGCTTTCTTGGCGGGCTACTGGTGCTGGGCCTTGTCCGCACAAAAGGGACGAAAAGTAGATCCTTTAGGCTTAGCCTTCTTATACTGTGGTAGAAATGCTTCCTTGCCTTCCGTAACCATGGATATGATCAAACCCAATCCTGGACCGAACAGAATCTTTCCTTGAAAAGGCAGGGACAATAGCCTCGACTTAGAAGTCATGTCCGCAGACCAAGACTTTAGCCACAGAGCCCTGCGAGCTAAAAACGGAAAAACCTGACACCTTAGCGTTCAGGCGAATAATTTGCATATTGGCACCACAGATGAAAGAATTGGTGACCTTCAGTGCCTTAATCTTATCCTGTATCTTGTCGATGGAAGTCTCCCCCTCAACCATTTCACACAGGGATTCACACTAAAATGTTGCAGCTCCGGCAACCGCAACTACGGCCGCTGCCGGCTGAAAAACAAACCCTGTGTGTTGAAACATCTTCCTTAACATGTTTTCCAACTTTTTATCCATGGGCTCTTTAAACGACGAACTATCCTTGAGGGGAATAGTTGTCCACTTCGCGAGCGTGGAGATAGCACCATCCACCTTAGGGACAGTACCCCACAGCTCAAGCTGACAGTCCAGAATGGGGAACAATTTCTTAAAGGAAGAAGAAGGGGAAAAGGAAGAACCTAATCTCTCCCATTCATTCTTAATAATATTAGCCATCTTAAAAGGAACCAGGAAGGCCTGAGGCACCACCCTGTCCTCATATACCTTATCAAGCTTAGGAATCGCAGGATCCTCCGGAAGCTTCGGTTACAGAACCTCCAGAGTAGCAAGCACTTGCTTCAGCAAAAAGCGCAAATTCTCTATCCTAAACCTAAAGTCAGGCTCCTTCGCAGCTGGATGTTTATATGACAAGGACTCCGACCCAGAAGTGGCCTTCTCCGAAGAGTTGGAGTGGGCCTAATCATCGTATAACGCCTCTGATATTTCCATAGGCGTAGACAGCCCCTGGGCCGGGCCGCCATGATATGCCCTACGCTTGCACTTTCGATACCGCCATTTGCAGTTGATCCGCAAAATCTGACGGCCAACGAATCTCTCCCGCAGGAGTAATGGTTGGACCCTGGGGCGCTGCATGTGCAATTGGAGATGAATGCAGGGAATGCACCTCACGGGTCGGGGAACCCTCAGAGGTGGACGGCTCAGTAGTACTAGACATCCGTTCTACCAGCACCTCCTCACAATAAACACAGGAATGAGACCTTGTTAAAAGATGGAGAACCCTCTAACGCATCAGAGTCCTCCATAGCTTGCACTTTTATTACGGCCTAGATTAACTTAATAAATAGGCACCTTTATACCGCCAATGGCCAGGGAACTCACCACCTCCCATGACCCGGACTACAGAAAACGTTTTTGTCTCCTGCGCCGCTGATCAACAGAGGTAGAGAGATAGCCACACCCTGTCACATGGAATGCCTGGCAGGACCGCCCCTGCACTAAGGAGAAAAACGCAACAAAAAAGGGCCGCGCAATACTCCCGTAAGTAACCTGAAAGTGCAACACATTTCCAGAGCCTCATCACGCACATAACGCAGCAATGATACAATAAACAATATCATGTATAACCCCCTGTTCAATAATACCCTTTCCATGAATATTAACCCTTGATTCTTTAAAGATAAAAGGCGTCACACTGTGACCCTGTCTTCCATATCATTATGTACTAAAAAAATGAAATGATCTTACCAGAATCTACGCCGTGGAACAGGAACACAGCCCTTCAAGTGTGACAGGTTAGTAGCCTTGCTTCTGACATGGACTTGAGTGCAGAAAGCAGGCAGCAAAACTAGTCAATGCCGATTGCTTGTGAAGCTGTTAATATGAGTCAGGATGGTTTCGCAGAAAGACTCTCCCTGCATCTCCAGACTCTACCTTTCGCCCAGGCTCTCACTGAGAGGCTGACAGGACTACTTAAAACTCCAGTCCCAATGTGAAGAGTACTACCCTCCATAAGAGACTACTCCGATCTTCGTCACTTCTCTGCCATCCTCCTGTGACGAAAGGCAAAGAATGACTGGGGGATGAGGGAAGTGGGGGAGGTAATTAAGCCTTTGGCTGGGGTGTCGTTGACTCCTAATGGTGGCCAGGTCCTTAATTCCCAACTGTAATGAATGAAGCCGTGGATTCTCCTCCCCTTTAGATGGAAATTAGCATATAAACCTCCTAGGTTTAGCTTTCAACTAAGAATACCAAGAGAACAAAGCAAAATTGGTGAGAAAAGTAAATTGGAAAGTTCTTTAAAATTACATGCCCTTTCAGAATCATGAAAGTTTTTTTTTTTTTGCACTTTATTTTCCCTTTAAGTGTTTCATAAAAGGAAAAAAACGTGTATAAAAAATGAGCTTTCTAAAATGGACATTAATTTTCTATTATGCATTAAAAATCACATTTTGGCAAATACTAAAAAAAAAAAAAAAACACAAACTTAGAATACTGCATTACAAACATTTCTGCACCATTTTCACAATTTATTAAGAAAAATACTTTGTTTCTTCACACAGATTCTCTAAAGATTAGCTAGAGAAAAAAAAAAGTAAATTTATGCTTACCTGATAAATTAATTTCTTCTATGGTACGACAAGTCCACGGATTAATCCTTTACTTGTGGGATATTATCCTCCTGCTAACAGGAAGTGGCAAAGAGCACCATAGCAGAGCTGTCTATATAGCTACTCCCTTAGCTCCACCCCCCAGTCATTCGACCGAAGGTACAGGAAGAAAAAGGAGAAACTACAAGGTGCAGAGGTGACTGAAGTTTAAAATCAAAAAATATAATCTGTCTTAAAATGACAGGGCGGGCCGTGGACTCATCGTACCATAGAAGAAATTAATTTATCACGTAAGCATAAATTTACTTTTCTTCTATAAGGTACGACGAGTCCACGGATTCATCCTTTACTTGTGGGATACAATACCAAAGCTACAGGACACGGATGAAAGGGAGGGACAAGACAGATGGCTAAACAGAAGGCACCACTGCTTGAAGAACTTTTCTCCCAAAAATAGCCTCCGAAGAAGCAAAAGTATCAAATTTGGAAAAGGTATGAAGCGAAGACCAAGTCGCAGCCTTACAAATCTGTTCAACAATAGCATCATTTTTAAAAGCCCATGTGGAAGCCACCGCTCTAGTAGAGTGAGCTGCAATTCTTTCAGGAGGCTGCTGTCCAGCAGCCTCGTATGCCAAACGGATGATGCTTTTCAGCCAAAAAGAAAGAGAGGTAGCTGTAGATTTTTAACCTTTACGTTTTCCAGAATAGACAACAAACAGAGAAGATGTTTGACGGAAATCTTTGGTCGCTTGCAAGTAAAACTTCAAAGCACGAACCACGTCCAAGTTGTGCAACAGACGCTCCTTCTTAGATGAAGCATCAGGACACAGAGAAGGAACAATAATCTCCTGATTAATATTCTTATTAGTAGCAACCTTAGGAAGGAATCCAGGTTTGGTACGCAAAACCACCTTATCAGCATGGAAAACAAGATAAGGCGAGTCACATTGCAATGCAGATAGTTCAGAAACTCTTTGAGCCGAAGAGATAGCAACTAAAAGCAGAACTTTCCAAGATAGAAGCTTAATATCTATGGAATGCATAGGTTCAAACGGAACCCCTTGAAGAACTTTAAGAACTAAATTCAAACTCCATGGCGGAGCAACAGGTTTAAACACAGGCTTGATTCTAACTAAAGCCTGACAGAACGACTGAACGTCTGGAACATCTGTCAGACGCTTGTGCAGTAAAATTGATAAAGCAGATATCTGTCCCTTTAAGGAACTAGCTGATAGCCCCTTCTCCAATCCTTCATGGAGAAAGGACAAAATCCTAGGAATCCTGATCTTACTCCATGAATAGCCTTAGGATTCGCACCAATAAAGATATTTACGCCATATCTTATGATAGATTTTCCTAGTGACAGGCTTTCAAGCCTGAATCAAGGTATCTATGACCGACTCAGAGAATCCCTGCTTGGATAAAATCAAGCGTTCAATCTCCAGGCAGTCAGCCGCATCGAAACTAGATTTGGATGCTGGAACAGACCTTGAATCAGAAGGTCCTGTCTCAGTGGCATAGTCCATGGTGGAAGAGATGACATCTCCACCAGGTCTGGTACCAAGTCCTGCGTGGCCACGCAGGTGCTATCAAAATCACTGAAGCTCTCTCCTGTTTGATTCTGGCAATTAAACGAGGAAGGAGAGGAAATGGTGGAAACACATAAGCCAGGTTGCTAGAGCATCCATCAGTACTGCTTGAGGATCCCTTGATCTGGACCCGTAACAAGGAAGTTTGGCATTCTGACGAGACGCCATAAGATCCAATTCCGGTGTGCCCTATTGATGAATCAATTGTGCAAACACCTCCGGATGGAGTTCCCACTCCAATAAGCAGAGGTGTTCTAGTTTAAATTTAAAAGCCGTCATATCTGTGTCTGTCTGAGGTAACATCTTTCCTGAATCAGAAATCTCTCCCTCAGACAGCAAATCCCTCACCTCCAACTCAGAACATTGTGAGGGTACATCGGATATGGCTAATAAAGCGTCAGAGGGCTCAGCATTTACTCTCACACCAGACCTACTGCGCTTCACCTGCAACCCAGGCAGCTTAGATAAAACCTCTGTGAGAGTAGTATTCATAACTGCGGCCATATCTTGCAGGGTGAAAGAATTAGACGCACTAGAAGTACTTGGCGTCGCTTGTGCGGGCGTTAATGGTTGTGACACTTGGGGAGAATTAGATGGCATAACCTGATTCCCTTCTGACTGAGAATCATCCTGCGACATACTTTTATTAGCTAAAATATGTTCTTTGCAATTTATTGCCCTTTCAGTGCAGTGCAGTGCAGTGACGTGCAGTAATAGGAGGCAGGGGAGGCAGTGCCTCCCCTGTCAAATCAGAGACAAAAAAAAGTTTTTAAATCTGATTAATAAAATTTATTTTTATTTTTTTCAGTTTTTGTTTTGTTTGGGCCACGCCCCTCAATAGGTACCCCCTCCCCCCGCCGGCGCCACCTGATACACATTTTATATAGGCATCCCATCATCCATTAGGCAAAAAATTCAGCATCCATTGTTGCGCAATAAAGAGGCAGTGAGCCGTTACGCTGCCCTCCATTCAATGCGCAACCTAGATTCTGAATACTGTTATTCGCTTAGTATGAGCTAGTGCCACCTTGTGGTGGCTCACCGGGCCCCATACACGATCTAATAGAGGCGGTTCTCAAAACCACCTCTATGATGGAGCAGCTCAACAGCCAATCAGCAGCATCAGGAGGCGTGCCTGCTGCTCTTGGCTGAGTGACGTAACTGACATCACATTGGCTGGAACTTCGGAAGACACTGACACAGCAGGAGGAAGCTGATGTGCAGTAGACAAGCCGGGAGCCACATGTGAGACTGAGTCGTCTGACTCTGTCAGGTCAGTCAGTACAGTAGTGAGCGAGGCCGAGAAGTGAGAATAGCAAGGAGGAGTCCACACTGTCCGGCAGCGAGTGACTGAGTGAGGAGGACTACACTGAGGACGGGAGTCGAACTGGAGGTTGAGGAGGTAGGAGGTCAGGATATAGCTCAATAATAACGTTTTAATGCTCCTTACCCATAAACCCATGTTCTCTAGAACAATCATTTTTAACTATTTATTATGTTGTGTTTTTGAGCACTCTCAGAATATAGATATAAGCAGCCCGCACATTTGATACTCGAGATGTTTTGGGTCAAGCAAAATCTCTACTGCATCACTAGAACTATGTCTGCTTGGTCGTTATTCCTCTGGAAAGGAAGCAAGTCATTTTACAATAGCAGTAAGGTGTTTTATTAACTTATGCACAGTACACCGACTGCACAACCTTCCCCCAGTTTCACATGGCTGTATTCTGTTGTCTCCTTCAGTAACACCAATCACCGGTGTTTATGACATAAGTAGTAGAGAGGGGAGAGGGCCCAGGCCGGGAGTCTGGGACATGTGTCACGTAGTTAGTGTGGCAGTGAGTCAGTGACTATGTTGTCAGACCTCCTGAGGGCAGGCTGTGACAGCTATTTAGGTGAGCCACCCACCCATGGCCCATAATGTTTTTGCCCCTTATATCACCCTGATGGTGGAGGCTCTCTGTACTCCTAATCATATGAACTTCAACTTTTTAACCTCTCTTCTTACGTTTCTTAGCTTGTTTCCTCACTTTAGTAGGGCCCTGCCTTGAATACAGCTAATTTTGTTCTGTACTGCACTTTAAGCTCCTGTCATACCTGTTTAAGCCCCTACTCACCAGTCATAGCATTGGGGAGTGCACTACCCATGAAACTCTCTGTGGGTTATACTAACTATTGGTGAATTTATGTGTGGCATATTCTTTTTTTCTTGCATATCTTCAGTATTTTGTGTATGTATTTATTTATTTCTTGCATAGCAGTTCTTTCCCTGCTTTTGCTGCACTGCAGATATCTGCAGAAGTTTCTGTCTCTCTCTGCAGTGCATTATGTGCATCAGAAGTGTCATTGCACTGCATGTTGTGTTAGCACATCATTCAGTGTTTGCTGATATTAGACACCTTTCTATACTGGGGCTGCACACCTTCAAAATCAATACACTATTTATTTCAGTAATGTTGTGTACCTAGTGTTGACTGTGGAGTCTGTCTGTGACTAACTGGACCTGAATTAGCTTGACCATTGGCATTCTGTGTGTATCTATCTCTGACTGGTCAGTACAGAACAGACAGTGATTACTGCTACTGTGCTCACTGCAGTGTTAACTCCACAAAGCAGAAATCAACCAGTCTGTCTAGTAGTGCAGACTGGTAGATTTCTGCTTTGTGGAGTTAGCTGCAGTGAGCACAGTAGCTACTAGTAGTGCAGTACAGTGACAGACTGGTAGATTTCTGCTTTGTGGAGTTAGCTGCAGTGAGCACAGTAGCTACTAGTAGTGCAGTACAGTGACAGACTGGTAGATTTCTGCTTTGTGGAGTTAGCTGCAGTGAGCACAGTAGCTACTAGTAGTGCAGTACAGTGACAGACTGGTAGATTTCTGCTTTTTGGAGTTGACACTGCAGTGAGCACAGTAGCAGTAATCACTGTCTGCTCTGTACTGACAGAGATAGATACACATGACACAGAATACCAATGGTCAAGCTAATTCAGGTCCAGTTAGTCACAGACAGATTCCACAGTCCACAACATTACTGAAAGAAATAGTGTATTGATTTTGAAGGTGTGCAGCCCCATTATAGAAAGGTGTTTAATATCAGCAAACACTGAATGATGTGCTAACACAACAACATGCAGTGCAATGACACTACTGATGCACATAATGCACTGCAGAGAGGCAGACACTTCTGCAGATATAAATAAAAAGAGAGAAGGCAGAGAAGATATAAATAAAAAGAGAGAAGGCAGAAACTTCTGCAGATATATGCAGTGCAGCAAAAGCAGGGAAAGAACTGCTCTGCAAGAAATACATACATACATAAAATACTGAAGATATGCAAGAAAAAAGAATATGCCACACATACATTCACTAATACAAAGAAACAGAATATTGACAGAATGGTTCCCCACAAACTGCTACACAGACCTACTGAGTATTAATCTGCAGAGAGTTTCATTCATAGGTAGTGCAATCTAATGATCCTTTACTTTGTATGTACAGTACAGCTGATTATAGCTGGTTAAAGGGATAGGAAAGTCAAAATTAAACTTTCGGGATTCAGATAGATCATGTCATTTTAAGACATTTTTAAATTAAATTCTATTTTTAAATGTACTTGTTCACTTGGCATCCCTTGTGGAAAAATAATACACACATATCATACACTAGTGGGAGCTAGCTGCTGATTGGTGCCTGCACATATTTGTCTCTTGTGATTGGCTAACTAGATGTGTTCAGCTAGCTGCCAGTAGTTCAATTCTGTTCCTCCGGCAAAGGATAACAAGAAAATGATGCTAATTTGATAATTGAAGTAAATTGGGAAGTTGTTTACAATTGTATGTTCAATCTGAATCATGAAAGAACATTTTGAGGTTTCCTGTCCCTTTAAGCACATAGATAATGACCAGCTTGGGAGCCAGAGTATTGCAGATCTTGGACAGGATGTGGTGGATGAGCCACTCCCTAGTGTTAGTCTGTTTAGGAACTGCATTGCTTCTGGCACTGGCTCTTGAGTGAACCTTGCATATGTGTTTAACCCCCTTTGCTGTAATACAAATATAGCACGTTTACTTTTTTGGAATAGAAGGTTACATTTTGTAGTTCAGCTTTTAGAAGTACATTGAAGTAGGGTATGGCTCTGCGGGATGGAAGCTATACTGAGAGGTTAAAATGTTACAGGGAATCAGGGATATAGGATTGTGTGTGGTAGGATCTGATTTTGCAAGAATTAAATTATGTGAACTAGCCACATGATTCCATGACAGGCTGTATGATATGAAATATTATAAAAGTAAAATGCTGGATCTTTTAGAAGGGGTGGTGACATTGGCTTGAGAGATGTATATGATGATCATGTGATGTTTTTCTGTAATGCTATATAATGCAGTTCAAAGGGGAATATATATATATATATATATATATATATATATATATATGTGTGTGTGTTGTTTAGGTCTGTGATGTAACACCCTATGTTTTAGAAAAGTGTGAGCATTGTACAGTAGAATATAAGATGTTCATAATATTGCATTATGGTAAATATTTTTTAAGAACATATTTTAAAGGTTCATCTTTATATGTGTTTTTAAATACAAGGAAGTGATCAGGTTTTGGCTTGGGGGCCATAGCAGGGGTCCTATATGTGTTTTTTGGGCGTATCAAAACCAGTGCCTCACTAACCTCTGACCTCACCGCACGTCACTGCTTCTAAACACATTGAACATTGGCTTTCCTCAATGTCAGACATGTTTAACAGGCTAGTAATGAACACAAACAAGCTTGAAAACACTTTATTTAGTGAAAAAATAATCTTAAAAAACGGTACTGCGCCTTTAAGAGAACAAAAGCATACACGTTCTGCAAAACTGCTTTAAAATACACCAATCATTTAAATTTTTTGATATGATATACAAATAATGCAGCTGAGATTGCCCCACAAAGAAAGCAACAGTTAACCATGTACTGTGCAAAACCGGATCGTTAATAAGGCCTAAATCCGGACAAAAACACCCCCTGCACCTCGCCACAGCCCTGCTGTGGCGCCTACCTGTCCTCAGGGGTTGGAAAAATGGAGTTAAAGCTTCGATTTGGCCCAACACTTCCACAAGGGAGCAACTGAGGCGCGAAAATAGGCCCCGCCCATCTCACTCGATGTTTCTAAAGCCTAAAGGAACCGCACCAGAGCGGTTCCAAACTAACCATGTGGGTTCAAAAACATAATTTATGTAAGAACTTACCTGATAAATTCATTTCTTTCATATTAGCAAGAGTCCATGAGCTAGTGACGTATGGGATATACATTCCTACCAGGAGGGGCAAAGTTTCCCCAACCTCAAAATGCCTACAAATACACCCCTCACCACACCCACAAATCAGTTTAACGAATAGCCAAGAAGTGGGGTGATAAGAAAAAATATGCGAAAGCATATAAAATAAGGAATTGGAATAATTGTGCTTTATACAAAAAAATCATAACCACCACAAAAAAGGGCGGGCCTCATGGACTCTTGCTAATATGAAAGAAATGAATTTATCAGGTAAGTTCTTACATAAATTATGTTTTCTTTCATGTAATTAGCAAGAGTCCATGAGCTAGTGACGTATGGGATAATGACTACCCAAGATGTGGATCTTTCCACGCAAGAGTCACTAGAGAGGGAGGGATAAAATAAAGACAGCCAATTCCTGCTGAAAATAATCCACACCCAAAATAAAGTTTAATGAAAAACATAAACAGAAGATTCAAACTGAAACCACTGCCTGAAGTACTTTTCTACCAAAAACTGCTTCAGAAGAAGAAAATACATCAAAATGGTAGAATTTAGTAAAAGTATGCAAAGAGGACCAAGTTGCTGCTTTGCAAATCTGATCAACCGAAGCTTCATTCTTAAACGCCCAGGAAGTAGAAACTGACCTAGTAGAATGAGCTGTAATCCTTTGAGGCGGAGTTTTACCCGACTCGACATAGGCACGATGAATTAAAGATTTCAACCAAGATGCCAAAGAAACGGCAGAAGCTTTCTGGCCTTTTCTAGAACCGGAAAAGATAACAAATAGACTAGAAGTCTTTCGGAAAGACTTAGTAGCTTCAACATAATATTTCAAAGCTCTAACAACATCCAAAGAATGCAACGATTTCTCCTTAGAATTCTTAGGATTAGGACATAATGAGGGAACCACAATTTCTCTACTAATGTTGTTGGAATTCACAACCTTAGGTAAAAATTCAAAAGAAGTTCGCAACACCGCCTTATCCTGATGAAAAATCAGAAAAGGAGACTCACAAGAAAGAGCAGATAATTCAGAGACTCTTCTGGCAGAAGAGATCGCCAAAAGGAACAAAACTTTCCAAGAAAGTAATTTAATGTCCAATGAATGCGTGGGTTCAAAAGGAGGAGCTTGAAGAGCCCCCAGAACCAAATTCAAACTCCAAGGAGGAGAAATTGACTTAATGACAGGTTTTATACGAACCAAAGCTTGTACAAAACAATGAATATCAGGAAGATTAGCAATCTTTCTGTGAAAAAGAACAGAAAGAGCAGAGATTTGTCCTTTCAAAGAACTTGCGGATAAACCTTTATCTAAACCATCCTGAAGAAACTGTAAAATTCTCGGAATTCTAAAAGAATGCCAAGAAAAATGATGAGAAAGACACCAAGAAATATAAGTCTTCCAGACTCTATAATTTATCTCTCTAGATACAGATTTACGAGCCTGTAACATAGTATTAATCACAGAGTCAGAGAAACCTCTTTGACCAAGAATCAAGCGTTCAATCTCCATACCTTTAAATTTAAGGATTTGAGATCCTGATGGAAAAAAGGACCTTGCGACAGAAGGTCTGGTCTTAGCGGAAGAGTCCACGGATGGCAAGAGGCCATCCGGATAAGATCCGCATACTAAAACCTGTGAGGCCATGCCGGAGCTACCAGCAGAACAATCGAGCATTCCTTCAGAATCTTGGAGATTACTCTTGGAAGAAGAACTAGAGGCGGAAAGATATAGGCAGGATGATACTTCCAAGGAAGTGATAATGCATCCACTGCTTCCGCCTGAGGATCCCGGGATCTGGACAGATACCTGGGAAGTTTCTTGTTTAGATGAGACGCCATCAGATCTATTTCTGGAAGCTCCCACATTTGAACAATCTGAAGAAATACCTCTGGGTGAAGAGACCATTCGCCCGGATGCAACGTTTGGCGACTGAGATAATCCGCTTCCCAATTGTCTATACCTGGGATATGAACCGCAGAGATTAGACTGGAGCTGGATTCCGCCCAAACCAGAATTCGAGATACTTCTTTCATAGCCAGAGGACTGTGAGTCCCTCCTTGATGATTGATGTATGCCACAGTTGTGACATTGTCTGTCTGAAAACAAATGAACGATTCTCTCTTCAGAAGAGGCCAAGACTGAAGAGCTCTGAAAATTGCACGGAGTTCCAAAATATTGATCGGTAATCTCACCTCCTGAGATTCCCAAACTCCTTGTGCCGTCAGAGATCCCCACACAGCTCCCCAACCTGTAAGACTTGCATCTGTTGAAATTACAGTCCAGGTCGGAAGAACAAAAGAAGCCCCCTGAATTAAACGATGGTGATCTGTCCACCACGTTAGAGAGTGTCGTACAATCGGTTTTAAAGATATTAATTGAGATATCTTTGTGTAATCCCTGCACCATTGATTCAGCATACAGAGCTGAAGAGGTCGCATGTGAAAACGAGCAAAGGGGATCGCGTCCGATGCAGCAGTCATAAGACCTAGAATTTCCATGCATAAGGCTACCGAAGGGAATGATTGTGACTGAAGGTTTCGACAAGCTGAAATCAATTTTAGACGTCTCTTGTCTGTCAAAGACAGAGTCATGGACACTGAATCTATCTGGAAACCCAGAAAGGTTACCCTTGTCTGAGGAGTCAATGAACTTTTTAGTGAATTGATCCTCCAACCATGATCTTGAAGAAACAACACAAGTCGATTCGTATGAGATTCTGCTAAATGTAAAGACTGAGCAAGTACCAAGATATCGTCCAAATAAGGAAATACCACAATACCCTGTTCTCTGATTACAGACAGAAGGGCACCGAGAACCTTTGTAAAAATTCTTGGAGCTGTAGCTAGGCCAAACGGCAGAGCCACAAACTGGTAATGCTTGTCCAGAAAAGAGAATCTCAGGAACTGATAATGATCTGGATTAATCGGAGTATGCAGATATGCATCCTGTAAATCTATTGTGGACATATAATGCCCTTGTTGAACAAAAGGCAAGATAGTCCTTACAGTTACCATTTTGAACGTTGGTATCCTTACATAACGATTCAATATTTTTAGATCCAGAACTGGTCTGAAGGAATTCTCCTTCTTTGGTACAATGAAGAAATTCGAATAAAACCCCAGCCCCTGTTCCAGAACTGGAACTGGCATAATTACTCCAGCCAACTCTAGATCTGAAACACATTTCAGAAATGCTTGAGCTTTCACTGGATTTACTGGGACACGGGAAAGAAAAAATCTCTTTGCAGGAGGTCTTATCTTGAAACCAATTCTGTACCCTTCTGAAACAATGTTCTGAATCCAAAGATTGTGAACAGAATTGATCCAACTTTCTTTGAAAAAACGTAACCTGCCCCCTACCAGCTGAGCTGGAATGAGGGCCGCACCTTCATGTGGACTTAGAAGCTGGCTTTGCTTTTCTAGAAGGCTTGGATTTATTCCAGACTGGAGATGGTTTCCAAACTGAAACTGCTCCTGAGGATGAAGGATCAGGCCTTTGTTCTTTGTTGAAACGAAAGGAACGAAAACGATTATTAGCCCTGTTTTTACCCTTAGATTTTTTATCCTGTGGTAAAAAAGTTCCTTTCCCACCAGTAACAGTTGAGATAATAGAATCCAACTGAGAACCAAATAATTTGTTACCCTGGAAAGAAATGGAAAGTAGAGTCGATTTAGAAGACATATCAGCATTCCAAGTTTTAAGCCATAAAGCTCTTCTAGCTAAAATAGCTAGAGACATAAACCTGACATCAACTCTGATAATATAAAAAATGGCATCACAGATAAAATTATTAGCATGTTGAAGAAGAATAATAATATTATGAGAATCATGATCTGTTACTTGTTGCGCTAAAGTTTCCAACCAAAAAGTTGAAGCTGCAGCAACATCAGCCAATGATATAGCAGGTCTAAGAAGATTACCTGAACACAGATAAGCTTTTCTTAGAAAGGATTCAATTTTCCTATCTAAAGGATCCTTAAAGGAAGTACCATCTGACGTAGGAATAGTAGTACGTTTAGCAAGGGTAGAAATAGCCCCATCAACTTTAGGGATTTTGTCCCAAAATTCTAATCTGTCAGACGGCACAGGATATAATTGCTTAAAACGTTTAGAAGGAGTTAATGAATTACCCAAATTATTCCATTCTCTGGAAATTACTTCAGAAATAGCACCAGGAACAGGAAAAACTTCTGGAATAACCACAGGAGATTTAAAGACCTTATCTAAACGTTTAGATTTAGTATCAAGAGGACCAGAATCCTCAATTTCTAAAGCAATTAGTACTTCTTTAAGTAAAGAACGAATAAATTCCATTTTAAATAAATATGAAGATTTATCAGCATCAACCTCTGAGACAGAATCCTCTGAACCAGAAGAGTCATTAGAATCAGAATGATGATGTTCATTTAAAAATTCATCTGTATAAAGAGAAGTTTTAAAAGATTTTTTATGTTTACTAGAAGGAGGAATAACAGACATAGCCTTCTTGATGGATTCAGAAACAAAATCTCTTATGTTATCAGGAACATTCTGAACATTAGATGTTGATGGAACTGCAACAGGTAATGGTACATTACTAAAGGAAATATTATCTGCATTAACAAGTTTGTCATGACAATTAATACAAACAACAGCTGGAGGAACTGCTACCAAAAGTTTACAGCAGATACACTTAGCTTTGGTAGTTCCAGCACCAGACAGCGATTTTCCTGAAGTATCTTCTGACTCAGATGCAACGTAAGACATCTTGCAATATGTAAGAGAAAAAACAACATATAAAGAAAAATTGATCAAATTCCTTAAATGACAGTTTCAGGAATGGGAAAAAATGCCAAGGGACAAGCTTCTAGCAACCAGAAGCAAAGAAAAATGAGACTTAAATAATGTGGAGACAAAAGCGACGCCCATATTTTTTTAGCGCCAAATAAGACGCCCACATTATTTGGCGCCTAAATGCTTTTGGCGCCAAAAATGACGCCACGTCCGGAACGCCGACATTTTTGGCGCAAAAGAACGTCAAAAATGACGCAACTTCCGGCGACACGTATGACGCCGGAAACAGAAAAGATTTTTTGCACCAAAAAAGTCCGCGCCAAGAATGACGCAATAAAATGAAGCATTTTTAGCCCCCGCGAGCCTAACAGCCCACAGGGAAAAAAGTCAAATTTTTAAGGTAAGAAAAATAATTGATTCAAGTGCATTATCCCAAATATGAAACTGACTGTCTGAAAATAAGGAATGTTGAACATCCTGAGTCAAGGCAAATAAATGTTTGAATACATATATTTAGAACTTTATTAAAAAAGTGCCCAACCATAGCTTAGAGTGTCACAGAAAATAAGACTTACTTACCCCAGGACACTCATCTACATGTTTGTAGAAAGCCAAACCAGTACTGAAACGAAAATCAGCAGAGGTAATGGTATATATATATATAAGAGTATATCGTCGATCTGAAAAGGGAGGTAAGAGATGAATCTCTACGACCGATAACAGAGAACCTATGAAATAGACCCCGTAGAAGGAGATCACTGCATTCAAAATAGGCAATACTCTCCTCACATCCCTCTGACATTCACTGCACGCTGAGAGGAAAACCGGGCTCCAACCTGCTGCGGAGCGCATATCAACGTAGAATCTAGCACAAACTTACTTCACCACCTCCATAGGAGGCAAAGTTTGTAAAACTGATTTGTGGGTGTGGTGAGGGGTGTATTTGTAGGCATTTTGAGGTTTGGGAAACTTTGCCCCTCCTGGTAGGAATGTATATCCCATACGTCACTAGCTCATGGAATCTTGCTAATTACATGAAAGAAAACCCAAACCAGAAGCCAAGTGTACCCTCAATAAAGTCACCCAAAAAAAAAAACATTATTGAAATCTCTTTCAGGTCCCAAAAATGTTATCAGTTCACAAAACGTTTGCCCACAAACATTCAAACTCAGTGTCAACCATTTTTTAATTAGCCCCTTATGCAAGCTTAGTAATACCCCTCTATATCTTTTAAGATTACTGCTTACCCTCTCCCTCATGGGGATACTGTCAGCCAATTCTGAAATACCACAGTCTCTCCAGAAAAAAATGACTGAACATACCTCACTGCTTATAGAATGAAAGGGTTCCTCACACTGAAGTTTCTTGTACTCCTCAGCCATTCTGTGGGAACTGCTCTGGATCTTAGTGACAAATGCTAAGATCATCAGCCTCCAGACAGAAGTCTTCATCCATCTGCTGCCTGAGAGTAAATAGTACACACCGGTACCATTTAAAATAAAAAACTCTTGCTTGAAGAAATAAAAAACTAATATTTTATCACCTCTTTCACTTTACCCTTCCTAGTGCTTAGAGTAGGCAAAGAGAATGACTGGAGGGTGGAGCTAAGGGAGGAGCTATATAGACAGCCCTGCTGTCGTGCTCTTTGCACTTCCTGTTAGCAGGAGGATAATATCCCACAAGTAAAGGATGAATCCATGGACTTGTTGTACCTTATAGAAGAAATAGTATTTATAGTCTAATACTGGGTTTTATAAATGTAATATTCGAATTCAAATGTGACATTCAAATTTGAATGTGACATTCGATTTGAAATAGTATTTCTAGTCTAATGCTGTGTTTTATAAATGTAATATTCGAATTTGACTGTGACATTCGAATTCGAGAAAGTATTTCTAGTCTAATACTGTGTTTTATAAATGTAATATTCAGATTCGAATGTCACATTCGAATTCGAATGACACATTCGAAAACTGTAAATAACATTCGATAATAGAATTTTTAAGAATATTCGTTCTTAACATTCTATTATGTAAATCGAATTTCTACAATAACATTCGTTCTAACATTAGAATATAAACACATTTGCCCATCCCTTAATCAGCACTACCTACCCCAGGCATCTCTTCAACAAAGAATACCATAAGAACAAAGAAAATTTGATAGCAGAAATAAATTGGAAACTTTTTTTAAAATTTTATACTCTGAATCACAAAAGAAAATGTTTAGATTTCATATCCCTTTAAGAAATGACCTGTACAATTGTCTAACAGTGCATATTTAAATAGTACCTTAAAGAGAGAGAAATAAACTTGTTTGGTTTCTGCATCTTCTTCTTTATGAACACAAGTAAACAGATATTCAACATCTAGAACAATTCCTAACAGTCTGTTCATTTCTTCTTCAGACACATTTTCCAAATGAGATACATGTGCAGCTTAAAAGAAGAAAAACAAATGAAGGAAAATAATGTTACTTGATTTTATAATACAAAATTGTTTTTGTTAATTAAAATATTTAATCAAAATAAATCTGCAAATATTGTATGAAACATTACTGAATATTCACTATAGATGGATGCATATTTGATAACATGAAAAGGCCTTAAAGGGACATGAAACCTAAACATTTTCTTTCATGATTCAGATAGAGAATACAATTTTCTAATTTACTTCTATTATCTAATCTGTTTCTTTCTCTTGGAATCATTTGTCGAAGGAGCAGCAATGCACTACTGGTTTCTAACTGAACACATGGGTGAACCAATCACAATCAATATATATATGCAGGCACCAAGTAACAGCTAGAACCTAGGTTCTCTGCTGCTCCTGAGCTTGCCTAGATAAAACTTTCAGCAAAGGATAACAAGAGAAGGAAGAAAATTAAATAATAGAAGTAAATTGGAAAGTTGTTTAAAATTACATTCTCTATCTGAATCATGAAAGAAAAATGTTGGGTTCCATGTCCCTTTTTGTCTCGATATTTGAAATTGTATCTAAACGGTAAATTTAGAACCAACATGAGAGCAAAGAAGACAATAAAGACATACAAGCTGATCTAGGGCTAGATTATGAGTGGCACGCTGTTGTGCAAAAGAGATGTCGGAGTTTTTGCGGCTGTTTGCGAGCTTTGGAAGTAACGTGTGTATTACAAGCGTGCGTATTACAATCTGCATCTTTTTTAACTAATTCAAATTTGCAGCTTTTTTTTAACCTTTGAAAATGTCCGGAAATAATTGGACACTGGCACAGGTTTTGTTATTTCGGCTGTTAACAAAAATGAATTTAAGTTACAGTTAAATAATGAATAAGTGCAGTCTCTCAGCTTTAATTTGAGGGTATTCACGTCTAAATTGGAGGAAGGGTTTAGGAATTACAGCTCTTTAATATGTATCACCCTCCTTTGCAAGAAACCAAAAGTAGATGTACAGTTGACTCAAAAGCTGTTTTATAGACAGGTGTGGGCTATTCCTTCGTTATTTCATCATTAATTCTGCAGGTAAAAGGTCTGGAGTTGATTCCAGGTGTGGTATTCACATTTGGAAGCTGTTGCTGTGGACCCACAACATGTCTTCAAAGGAGCTCTCAATGCAAGTGAAACAGGCCATCCTTAGGCTGCAAACAAAAGAAAAGAAATCCATCAGGGAGATAGCAGGAACATTAGGAGTGGCCAAATTAACAGTTTGGTACATTCTGAGGGGAAAAAAACGCACAGTGAGCCCTGTAACACAAAAAGGCCTGGCTGTCCATAGAAGACAACAGTGGTGGATGATCGTAGGATACTTTCAATGGTAAAGAAAAACCCCTTCACAACATCCAGCCAAATAAAGAAAACTCTCCAGGAGGTAGGTATATCATTACCCAAGTCTACCATAAAGAGAAGACTTCTTGTGACCAAATACAGAGGGTTTATCACAAGGTGCAAACCATTCATAAGGCTCAACAACAGAAAGGCCAGATAAGACTTTGCCAAAAAATATCTAAAAAGTCCAGCCTAGTTCTGGAACAGCATTCTTTGGACAGATGAAACTAAGATCAACCTGTACCAGAATGATGGTAAGAAAAAATTATGGAGAAGGCTTGGAACAGCTCATGATCCAAAGCATACCACATCATCTATAAAACATGGTGGAGGCAGTGTGATGGCTTGGGCATGTATCTATTTCAATGGCACTGGGTCACTAGTGTTTATTGATAATGTGACAGAAGACAGAAGCAGCCAGATGAATTCGGAAGAGTATAGGGATATATTGTCTGCTCAGATTTAGCCAAATTCAGCAAAGTTGCACTTTACAGATGGACAATGACCCAAAACATACTGTGAAAGCAACCCAGGAGTTTTTTTAAGGCAAAGTGGCATATTCTGCACTAGCCGAGTCAATCACCTGATCTCAATCCGATCGAGCATGCATTTCACTTGCTGAAGACAAAACGTAAAGGGACAGTCAAGTCCAAAAAAAACTTTCATGATTCAGATAGGGCATGCAATTTTTTTAAAAAAATTCCAATTTACTTTTCTCACCAATTTTGCTTTGTTCCATTGGTATTCTTAGTTGAAAGCTAAACCTAAGAGGTTCAAATGCTAATTTCCTGGACATTGAAGGCCCCTCTAAGCTGAATGCATTTTGACCACTAAAGGGCGTTAGTTCATGTGTTTCATATAGATAACATTGAACTCATGCACATCAATTTACAGAGGAGTGAGCGCTGATTGGCTAAAATGCAAGTCTGTCAAAAGAACTGAAATAAGGGGGCAGTCTGCAGAGGCTTAAATACAAGGTAATTACAGAGGTAAAAAAGTGTATTATTATAACTGTGTTGGTTATGCAAAACTGGGGAATGGGTAATAGAGGGATTCTCTATCTTTTAAAACAACAAAAATTCTGGTGTTGACTGTCCCATTAAAGCAGAAATAACCAAGAACAAACAACAAATGAAGACAGCTGCAGTAAAGGCCTGGCAAAGCATCACAAAGGAGGAAACCCAGCATTTGGTGATGTCCATGCATTCCAGACTTCAAGCAGTCATTGCCTGCAAAAGATTCTCAACGAAGTATTAAAAATAACATTTTATTTACGATTGTGTTAATTTGTCCAATTAAAATTGCACCTCGTTTCTTTTATTTCAAATCTTTTGTGGGGGCGTACGGAACCAGAATTATTAAAATTGTGTCAATTATTTACGGACCTGTGTGTGTGTGTGTGTGTGTGTATATATATATATATATATATGTGTATATATATATATATATATATATATATATATATATATATATATATATATATATATATATATATATATATATATATATATATATATACACACACACACACACACACACACACACAAGACACCCCATACAAAACATTAAACTTATAGAATCTCATTAAAGTATGTGAAGAAGACCATGTTGCAGCCTTACAAAGTTGCTCAACTGACACCTCATTCTTGAAAGCCCAACTAGTAGACTCTGCACAAGTAGAATGGGCCATGATTCCCGAAGGAGGCTCCTGGCCCACTTCCCTGTACTGATTAAACTTCTCAGCCAAAAGGAAATATTAACAGCTGAGGCCTTTTGCCCCTTGCGCTTACTGGTATACATAATGAACAAGAAAAAAAGATTGACAAAATTCCTTAGTAGCGTGAAAGTAGAATTTCAACGCTCTAAACACATCCAAATTGTGCAACAGTCTCTCTTTAAAAAAAGATGGGTTGTGACAAAGAGAAGGATCCACAATCTTATAAGTGGGGCAATGGAAGTTCATTCCTATGAGCACTAGAGCTGGCAATTGCCACCAGGCCAGACTCTCTCATCTGAGCGTCCAAATGGATAGCCAAATGGAAGCAAACTGAATAGCATCCGATGCTGCCACCATGAGACCTACAACCTCCATGCATTGTGCTACCAAAGGATAGACCTTTGTCAGGGTTTTTCCATGTTGTGTTTGCCATGTGCTGCTGGCAGCCATTTTACTCACCTGTCTTCCTGACTTGGTGCATTGTGGGGGATGCTGCTGACTTCCTGCACTTCCTTTTATGGCCAGATGCATCATCCATGTGAGACAGGATGCAGTCTCAGAATTGTGATGTCATCATTTATTATTTAAAGGGCCTCTGTTCAGTATGCTTTGCCTTTGCGTTGTCTGAGACCTGGCTTGTTCCTGACTCTGCTGTTCTCCTTGTTCCCGATTCCGGCTCGTCTGACTATTCGCTTTGGCTCCTGACTCGGCTCGTCTGACTAACAGCTCTGGTTTTGACTCCTGGCTTGGTAGTTGACTTGTGGAAATTTTATAATTTTTTTGCTATTAATAAAGGTGTGATTATTTTTGCACTTCTCGTCTCAGTCTGATTCCTGGCACCCTGGCAAAATTGGACTGAAGTAGACAGCACACTCCCTGAAGCTTCTCTCTATGCTGGTCTGTAAGGTAGATGTGCATACTGACAGAATCTATAATTGTTCACAGAAAGTTTACTCTTGCAGCCGGGACAAGAGAGATCTTTTCTAGGTTGACCATCCAATTGTGCGCCTGAAGACACGAGAGTAACCTCTGCGTGTGATACTGAGCCACTGGAACAGATGGAACTAGAACCAGAAAGTCGTCCAGGCACGGGGTCACGGCAATCCCTGGCAGACAAACTGCAGCCAGCAGAGATCCCAGCACCTTGGTGAACACTCGAGGGGCTGTTGCCAGTCCGAAAGTAAGCACGACAAACTGTTAGTGCTTGTCTAGGAAGGCAAATTGAAGGAAATGGTAATGCTCCTTGTGGATCAGAATATAAAGATATGCATCCTTTAATTCTACAGTGGACATTAACTGACCCTCCTGAACAAAGGGAAGAATGAACCTTATCAGTTCCATCTTGAAGGTGGGAACCCTTATGAATTTGTTGAGTACCTTCAAGTCCAAAATAGGGTGGAACGTGTCCTCCTTTTTCGGAACCACAAAGAGGTTGGAGTAGAACCCTCTTTCTGGTAGGGGAACCGGGACCACTACTCCCAAGGCGAGGAGGTCATCCACACAATGGAGCAGAGCCGCTCTCTTTAAGGGATTTTCTGAAATTCTTGACAACAAAAGATGGCCCCTTGGAGGATGAGACCAAAAACCTATTCTGTAACCCTGACAAATATTGTCTAGAACCCAAGGGTCCTGAACCGAGTAAAACCATTCCTTCTGAAAGAGGGATTGTCTGCCCCCTACACGACTGACTTGCTCCCACAGGTGGTGGGTGGAACAGTAATGCTGATTTGTTGTCTTGAGCCATCTTTTTGGGCTGTCTGGTCTTTTTCACCCGAGTGGGTTTCCAGTTCGCCCTAGGGGACTCCATTTTAGGGGTCTCAGTCCTCTGACTCCTGTTCGGAAAGAAAGGAAAGAAAACACTCCCCCAAACAATTTTTAGGCTTAGATTTCTTTTCCTGTGAAAGGAAAGCTCCCTTACCACCTGTAACCATAGCAATAATATAGTCCAGACCGGGACCAAAAGAGACTTGCCCTTAAAGGACAAGGATAAAAGCTGAGACTTAAGAGACATTGTCCGCAGACCACAACTTGTGCCACAGAGCCCTCCTGGCCATAACTGCAAAGATGGCGTTCTTAGCATTGATGCAAATAATCTGGAGAATAAAATCTCTGACAAAGGCTTTCACCAGTTTCAGAGATTGAATATGATCCTGAATCTCCTCTAGATTAGTCTCCACGGTGATCTGCTCAGCTAAGGATTCTCACCAGAACATAGCTGCCGCAGTGATTGCAGCGATTCCCACGGCAGGGTGCCAGACTGGAGAAAGAGTCGCCTGCAAGCCTTCTATCCAGGGGATCCTTGAAAGATGTGCTGTCCTTCAAGGACATTTGGCCAGCATGGAGATAGCACCATCCACCTTGGGAAAGCTGTTCCAGATCTCGGTGTGGGCCACTGGAACAGGAAAAGACCTCTTTAAAGCCACAGAGGGAGCAAAAGGGATCCTGGCTTCTCCCATTCCTTAGAGATGATCTCTGCAATAATCTTGGGCACCAGGAAGACCTCCAGAGCCTAGGCCTAGGTCTAAACGCTGCTTCCAGCTTCTGAACCTGGTCTTCCTCGGGTGGCTTGGCCGCCGGAACACCCAGGGTTGACAAGACCTCTTCAGCAGGAGCCGAAACTGATCTGATTTCAGTCTGATTGTGCCCACCTCAGAGTACTTTTCCAACTCAGCATCAGAAGGGTCAGAGGAAGATTCCTCCAGACTTTCTAATAGCATGGAATGATTCATAATAAACTAAAGTTATTCGTGAACACACGAGGGTATTTAGGTCCCATGCACCAAATAACTGTCCCCTTGTAAGCCCCGTTTAGGTCATATGATCCAGATTGGCCTATTCACGTTGCTGCCGCTCTCCCCAGGACTACTGCGCAGTGGATCTGAAGCAGAAATGGCGTGAAAAGCCCTAGGGTGGAAACAAGTTGCCAAATACTGCTGCGGCCTATAGGAACACAAAGTCTAGCATTCTATCACATCCTGAGACAGGTAATATGCAACATCGGTCACCCTCGTGTATCTAATGCGCCAAACGCAACCCTCACAGCATTTCTATGGCTTGAGTTCATAAAAGGATACAAATGTGCACAAGGTACAGATCCTTGCGTAGGAACAGTACCCATCCAACCTTTTAATTAGACATAATTCCATGAAAGAGGGGCAAACTTACCTAATATGAATCTGTCATTTAGTGTGAAACACACAGCATTATCAGAAAGGGGATTTATGATAAACTAGAAAGAGGCATGGGAAACCCAGAGTCGACCAGTAGAATATATACCAATACTCCCTCAAGATTTACGGGGATATATAATCCCCAGCTCACTTAGCCAATCCATCTAAAACTTAATTTCTTCTTACAGAACACCTCTCTCTGCCTACCTCCATATGAAGCAAAGAACTACTGGAGGGTATGGAAAGTGGAAGGGATATTTATCCCAGGAACAGTATACCCACATGTAATGAATGCTGTTGTGGACTCTCACTGCCAATTGAAGGAAATCATACACAACATTCAAACTATGATGTAATAGGCTCTCCCCATAAATAAGCTAAAACTAGCTAATATTACATTGTTTAATGTTTATTGCTAAAAATAAATGCATTTGTTAAACTATGCAATTAATTTGAGCTTTGAATAGCAGAAAATGTTAAAATTAAAAAAGTATTATACTGCCCCCACCCAGCTTTTTTAAAATGCCTCCAGCTGTCAAAATTTTCTGTGGAGAACACTGGTACACTAGGTTTACCCACAAAACTAACATTTTGTTTGTCGTTAATTCTGAAGATAAAGATTACGAGCTTCAGGTGTATTCACAACAGAAATATTTTGGAAATGTGATCACTGGAAAAACAGACCGACAATACCTACTAAAGCACAGAAATGATCTACCTAATAAAACAAGAGCAAGTTTTTGATCCACTATTATATTAGGTTTATTGTGGACTTCAAGGAAAATCCCTCTACAAGACTGGCCATTTTTTTGAAAATCGTTTAATGTCTCAGTTACTAAATCAGACATCAGTTATTTATTGCTGAGAGATGTAAAAGTATTACAAAGTGAGAGTTACCACATAACTAAAAGGATTGCAGAACGGTGGTAAAAATCACATGTAGTTTCACAAACCCTTAGCGCACTTAGGGGTAGATTTATCATAGTACGACCGGACATGATACGATGTAGCGTATCATGTCCGCTGTCGGCATTTATCATTGCACCAACAGATCTTGTGAACTAGCAGGGGGTGTCAATAAACCCGATCGTATTCAAAATCGGGTTGATTTCTGTCTGCGGCCTCTTAGCAGCCGGACAAGTTATGGTAGCTTCATAACTACTGTTTCCGGCAAACCTGAAGGCTCACGCGAAAACAGGGGCATCAAGCTCCATACAGAGCTTGATAAAATCAGCCCCATAGCCTGGATCTCTGTAAAAGGCAGCAACATTATGAGACAGAGATCCCAATGCAACTTACAATAGCAAGGAAACCAAGAAAGTTTTGTTTTTATAATAACTATGTAGTAAAAACAGAATTTATGCTTACCTGATAAATTACTTTCTCTTGCGGTGTATCCAGTCCACAGATTCATCCTTTACTTGTGGGATATTCTCCTTCCCTACAGGAAGTGGCAAAGAGAGCACACAGCAGAGCTGTCCATATAGCTCCACCCCCCAGTCATTCGACCAAAGGTTAGGAAGAAAAAGGAGAAACCATAGGGTGCAGTGGTGACTGTAGTTAAAACAAAAAAATGTACCTGACTTAAATGCCAGGGCGGGCCGTGGACTGGATACACCGCAAGAGAAAGTAATTTATCAGGTAAGCATAAATTCTGTTTTCTCTTGCAAGGTGTATCCAGTCCACGGATTCATCCTTTACTTATGGGATACCAATACCAAAGCTTTAGGACACGGATGAAGGGAGAGAACAAGACAGGTACCTTAAACGGAAGGCACCACTGCTTGCAAAACCTTTCTCCCAAAAATAGCCTCCGAAGAAGCAAAAGTATCGAATTTGGAAAATTTGGAAAAAGTATGCAGTGAAGACCAAGTCGCTGCCTTACAAATCTGTTTAATAGAAGCCTCATTTTTGAAAGCCCATGTGGAAGCCACTGCTCTAGTGGAATGAGCAGTAATTGTTTCAGGAGGCTGCTGGCCAGCAGTCTCATAGGCCAAACGGATGATGCTTTTCAGCCAAAAGGAAAGAGAGGTAGCAGTCGCTTTCTGACCTCTCCTCTTACCAGAGTAGATAACAAACAAGGAGGATGTTTGTCTGAAATCCTTAGTTGCTTGTAAATAGAACTTTAAAGCACGAACTACATCAAGATTGTGTAACAGACGTTCCTTCTTCGAAGAAGGATTAGGACACAGAGAAGGAACAACTATTTCCTTAATATTCTAACACCACATTCACTTTACCCTCCCGAGAGAGACCCTAGTGCTTAGAGCCGGCAAAGAGAATGACTGGGGGGTGGAGCTAGAGGGGGAGCTATATGGACAGCTCTGCTGTGTGCTCTCTTTGCCACTTCCTGTAGGGAAGAAGAATATCCCACAAGTAAAGGATGAATCCATGGACTGGATACACCTTGCAAGAGAAATATGAAGATACATTACGCTAAGATGTTACCAAATCTATAGATTCTATAGTCTTATTCATCATGCTTAGTTACACTGATTCAGTAAGAATATGTAGTGTAGTAACACAACTTCATTTCAACAGTGTCAGCTCTATGAACTACTCACTGATGCTCTAAACCCCTTTAAGTAATATGGTATAAATGAAACTATATTATTTCAATATCCTTTAGCAATAAATAAGTAAAACCTATATGAGAGGATGATATTCACAGCCAGAGACAGACTAGATTTGCTAAATTCTTGCTAAGGGATTTCCCTAATATATCAAATATAATTCATAAAGGTCAAACTACAATGCATTGCCTGTTATTTGAAATCGACTTACAATGAAAATGCTGCTATAAGCAGACATAGTATGAAACAGACATAATTACTAGTAAACTGATACTTGTATTTGAAACTGTAATATGATGCTCACTGGAGCTACTTATTCAAAATATATTTATAGCTGCAAACATGGTGAATATTGGGGTTTCATTCCCTCCTGAGTTATCAAACAGAAACTCTTAGAGTAAACAGACCTCCTGTAAAAGGATGAATGAACCTAATGAAATCATTATAATGCAGAAAAGACATGCTGTAATTTATTATCTATGTCAATTTAGCACTACCAACCCTGCAAGTCTATGCGTTTAACCTTCGCAAACTGATGCTGCAGATTGGCTCACTGGCCATGTCTACTTGGTACCAGCAGTTGTCTGTGTCTCTTGAGCAATGTTTTAACTATGCGTTTAAATCCTCAGTGAGGCCAGCACAGTCAGAAAAGCTTTAATGAATTACAGAGTGCAATTTTTGTCTACTATAATGGCCCTTTAAAACAAACTCTATGCATGGAATTTAAAACAAAAATACAGGAACGACAAACTTGGATACTACCTTTTCTCTTTTGTAGAGTCACTATAAAATCATGAATGGACCAAAGTCAAATTAGAAGTGTCCTTTTACAGTCTAAGAAAGATAAAGGATAGAAATTCTAGATTCCCACAGATTCTCTCTATTCAACACTCTCCTCTCAGGAAGAGACTCTTTCTTAGCACCATTAAAGGAAACTTCTGTCACTCCAGAGGAGGATACAACTGACGAGCAAATGAGAAGATGGTGTGTGTGCTCCACTTAGAACCCATATCCTCATCTAAAGCAGAATGGGGCAGAAAAGCAGCTAAAAAAACATTAAACATATTACAATTGCAAGATTTGTCTGCAGTCCCGCAATATAATAAATACTTGGTGAATTTGAAGAAAAACAAACAAAGGCCTAGAAGTGGAGCACAAAAAACATAATTTATGTAAGAACTTACCTGATAAATTCATTTCTTTCATATTAGCAAGAGTCCATGAGCTAGTGACGTATGGGATATACATTCCTACCAGGAGGGGCAAAGTTTCCCAAACCTTAAAATGCCTATAAATACACCCCTCACCACACCCACAATTCAGTTTAACGAATAGCCAAGAAGTGGGGTGATAAGAAAAAAGTGCGAAAGCATATAAAATAAGGAATTGGAATAATTGTGCTTCATACAAAAAAATCATAACCACCACAAAAAAGGGCGGGCCTCATGGACTCTTGCTAATATGAAAGAAATTAATTTATCAGGTAAGTTCTTACATAAATTATGTTTTCTTTCATGTAATTAGCAAGAGTCCATGAGCTAGTGACGTATGGGATAATGACTACCCAAGATGTGGATCTTTCCACACAAGAGTCACTAGAGAGGGAGGGATAAAATAAAGACAGGCAATTCCTGCTGAAAATAATCCACACCCAAAATAAAGTTTAATGAAAAACATAAGCAGAAGATTCAAACAGAAACCACTGCCTGAAGTACTTTTCTACCAAAAACTGCTTCAGAAGAAGAAAACACATCAAAATGGTAGAATTTAGAAAAAGTATGCAAAGAGGAACAAGTTGCTGCTTTGCAAATCTGATCAATCGAAGCTTCATTCCTAAACGCCCAGGAAGTAGAAACTGACCTAGTAGAATGAACTGTAATCCTTCGAGGCGGATTTTTACCCGACTCGACATAGGCATGATGAAATAAAGATTTCAACCAAGATGCCAAAGAAATGGCAGAAGCTTTCTGGCCTTTTCTAGAACCGGAAAAGATGACAAATAGACTAGAAGTCTTTCGGAAAGACTTAGTAGCTTAAACATAATAATACAAAACTCTAACAGCATCCAAAGAATGCAATGATTTCTCCTTAGAATTCATAGGATTAGGACATAATGAAGGAACCACAATTTCTCTACTAAGGCTGTTAGAATTCACAACCTTAGGTAAAAAATTCAAAAGAAGTTCGCAGCACCGCCCTATCCTGATGAAAAATCAGAAAAGGAGACTCACAAGAAAGAGCAGATAATTCAGAGACTCTTCTAGCAGAAGAGATGGCCAAAAGAAACAAAACTTTCCAAGAAAGTAATATAACGACCAAAGAATGCATGGGTTCAAAAGGAGGAGCTTGAAAAGCCCCCAGAACCAAATTCAAACTCCAAGGAGGAGAAATTGACTTAATGACAGGTTTTATACGAACCAAAGCTTGTACAAAACAATGAAATATCAGGAAGATTAGCAATCCTTCTGTGAAAAAAGAACAGAAAGAGCAGAGATTTGTCCTTTCAAGAAACTTGCGGACAAACCTTTATCTAAACCAACCTGAAAAATTCTCGGTATTCAAAAAGAAAGCCAAGAAAAAATGATGAGAAAGACACTAAGAAATATAAGTCTTCCAGACTCTATAATATATCTCTCTAGATACAGATTTACGAGCCTGTCACATAATATTAATCACAGAGTCAGAGAAACCTTCTTTGACCAAGAATCAAGCGTTCAAACTCCATACCTTAAAATTTAAGGATTTGAGATCCTGATGGAAAAAAAGGACCTTGCGACAGAAAGTCTGGTCTTAACGGAAGAGTCCACAGCTGGCAAGAGGCCATCCGGACAAGATCCGCATACCAAAACCTGTGAGGCCATGCTGGAGCTACCAGCAGGACAAACGAGCATTCTTTAGAATCTTGGAGAATACTCTTGGAAGAAGAACTAGAGGCGGAAAGATATAGGCAGAATGATACTTCCAAGGAAGTGATAATGTATCCACTGCTTCCGCCCGAGGATCCCGGGATCTGGACAGATACCAGGGAAGTTTCTTGTTTAGATGAGAAGCCATCAGATCTATTTCTGGGAGTTCCCACATTTGAACAATCTGAAGAAATACCTCAGGGTGAAGAGACCATTCGCCCGGATGCAACGTTTGGCGACTGAGATAATCCGCTTCCCAATTGTCTATACCTGGAATATGAACCGCAGAGATTAGACAGGAGCTGGATTCCGCCCAAACTAAAATTCGAGATACTTCTTTCATAGCCAGAGGACTGTGAGTCCCTCCTTGATGATTGATGTATGCCACAGCTGTAACATTGTTTATCTGAAAACAAATGAACAACTCTCTCTTCAGCAGAGGCCAAGACTGAAGAGCTCTGAAAATTGCACGGAGTTCAAAAAATATTGATCGGTAATCTCACCTCCTGAGATTCCCAAACCCCTTGTGTCGTCAGAGACCCCCACACAGCTCCCCAACCTGTAAGACTTGCATCTGTTGAGATTATAGTCCAGGTCGGAAGAACAAAGAAGCCCCCTGAACTAAACAATGGTGAACTGTCCACCATGACAGAGAGTGTCGTAAAATTGGTTTAAAGATATTAATTGAGATATCTTTGTGTAATCCCTGCACCACTGGTTCAGCATACAGAACTGAAGAGGTCGCATGTGAAAACGAGCAAAGGAGATCACATCCGATGCGGCAGTCCTAAGACCTAAAATTTCCATGCATAAGGCTACCAAAGGGAATGATTGTGACTGAAGGTTTTGACAAGCTGATATCAATGTTAAATTTCTCTTATCTGACAAGGACAGAGTCATAGACACTGAATCTATCTGGAAACCTACAAGTCGATTCGTATGAGATTCTGCGAAAATGTGAAGACTGAGCAAGTACCAAGATATCGTCCAAATAAGGAAATACCAAAACCCTGTTTTCTGATTACAGACAGAAGGGCACCGAGAACCTTTGAAAAAAATTCTTGGAGTTGACGCTAGGCCAAACGGTAGAGCCACAAAACTGGTAATGCTTGTCTAAAAAGAGAATCTCAGAAACTAAAAGTGATCTGGATGAATCGGAATATGCAGATATACATCCTGTAAATCTGTTGTAGACATATAATGCCCTTGCTAAACAAAAGGCAGGATAGTCCTACAGTTACCATCTTGAATGTTGGTATCCTTACATAACGATTCAAAATAGATAGATCCGGAACTGGTCTGAAGGAATTGACCTTCTTTGGTACAATGAAGAGATAGAATAAAACCCCAGCCCCTGTTCCAGAACTGGAACTGGCATAATTACTCCAGCCAACTCTAGATCTGAAACACATTTCAGAAATGCTGAGCCTTGCTGTGTTTACTGGGACACGGGAAAGAAAAAAATCTCTTTGCAGGAGGCCTTAACTTGAAGCCAATTCTGTACCTTTCTGAAACAATGTTCTGAAACCAGAGATTGTGAACGGAATTGATCCAAATTTCCTTGAAGAAAACGTAAACTGCCCCATACCAGCTGAGCTGGAATGAGGGCCGCACCTTCATGGGTATTTAGGAGCTGGCTAAAGGTTTCTATAAGGCTTGGATATATTCCAAACTGGAAATGGTTTCCAAACTGATACCGCTCCTGAGGATGAAGGATCAGGCTTTTATTCCTTGTTGTGAGGAAAGGAACGAAAATTATTAGACCTAAATTTACCTAGATTTTTTATCCTTTGGTAAAAAAGTTCCCTTCCCTCCAGTAACAGTTGAGATAATAGAATCCAACTGAAAATCGAATAAATTATTACCCTGGAAAGAAAGGGAAGCAAAGTTGACTTAGAAGACATATCAGTATTCCAAGTTTTAAGCTATAAAGCTTTTCTAGCTAAAATAGCTAGAGACATATACCTGACATCAACTCTAATGATATCAAAAGATGGTATCACAAATAAAATTATTAGCATGTTATAGAATAATAATAATGCTATAAAATTATGATCTGTTACTTGTTGCGCTAAAGCTTCTAACCAAAAAGTTGATGCTGCAGCAACATTCGCTAAAAATATAGCAGGTCTAAGAAGATTACCTGAACATAAGTAAGCTTTTCTTAGAAAGGAATCAATTTTCCTATTTAAAGGATCCTTAAATGAAGTACTATCTGCCATAGGAATAGTAGTACGTTTAGCAGGAGTAGAGACAGCCCCATTAACCTTAGAGATTTTGTCCCAAAACTCTAATCTGTCAGATGGCACAGGATATAATTGCTTAAAACGTTTAGAAGGAGTAAATGAATTACCCAAATTATTCCATTCCCTGGAAATTACTTCAGAAATAGCATCAGGGAGAGAAAACACTTCTGGAATAACTACTTATTTAAACGTTTAGATTTAGTATCAAGAGGACCAGAATCCTCTATTTCTAATGCAATTAATACTTCTTTAAGTAAAGAACGAATAAATTCCATCTTGAACAAATACAAAGATTTATCAGCATCAACCTCTGAGACAGAAACCTCTGAACCAGAAGAACCATTATCAGTATCAGAATGATGATGTTCATTTAAAAATTCATCTGAAAAAAGAGAAGTTTTAAAAAGACTTTTATGTATACTAGAAGGAGAAATAACAGACATAGCCTTCTTAATGGATTTAAAAAAATAAAATCTCTTATGTTATCAGGAACACTCTGAAAATTAGATGTTGACGGAACAGCAACAGGTAATGTAACAGTACTAAAGGAAATTTTATCTGCATTAATAAGTTTGTCATGACATGCAATACAAACAACAGCTGGAGAAACAGATACCAAAAGTTTATAGCAGATACACTTAGCTTGGTAGCTCCAGCACTGGGCAGCGATTTTCCTGAAGTATCTTCTGACTCAGTTGCAACGTGGAACATCTTGCAATATGTAAAAGAAAAAACAACATAAAAAGCAAAATTGATCAAATTCCTTAAATGACAGTTTCAGGAATGGGAAAAAAATGCCAGTGAACAAGCTTCTAGCAACCAGAAGCAATAAATAATGAGACTTAAATAATGTGGAGACAAAAATGACGCCCATATTTTTTAGCGCCAAAAAAGACGCCCACATTATTTGGCGCCTAAATGCTTTTGGCGCCAAAAATGACGCCACATCCGGAACGCCGACACCTTTGACGCAAAAAAACGTCAAAAAATGACGCAACTTCCGGCGACACGTATGACGCCGGAAACAGAAAAATAAAAAAAAATTTTGCGCCAAAAAAGTCCGCGACAAGAATGACGCAATAAAATGAAGCATTTTCAGCCCCCGCGAGCCTAACAGCCCACAGGGAAAAAGTCAAATTTTTTAAGGTAAGAAAAAATAATTGAAACAAATGCATTTATCCCAAGTATGAAACTGACTGTCTGAAAATAAGGAATGTTGAACATCCTGAGTCAAGGCAAATAAATGTTTGAATACATATATTTAGAACTTTATAAAAAAAGTGCCTAACCATAGCTTAGAGTGTCACAGAAAATAAGCTTACTTACTTACCCCAGGACACTCATCTACATGTTGTAGAAAGCCAAACCAGTACTGAAACGAAAATCAGCAGAGGTAATGGTATATATATATATAAAAGAGTATATCGTCGATCTGAAAAGGGAGGTAAGAGATGAATCTCTACGACCGATAACAGAGAACCTATGAAATAGACCCCGTAGAAGGAGATCATTGCATTCAAATAGGCAATACTCTCCTCACATCCCTCTGACATTCACTGCACGCTGAGAGGAAAACCGGGCTCCAACCTGCTGCGGAGCGCATATCAACGTAGAATCTAGCACAAACTTACTTCACCACCTCCATAGGAGGCAAAGTTTGTAAAACTGAATTGTGGGTGTGGTGAGGGGTGTATTTATAGGCATTTTAAGGTTTGGGAAACTTTGCCCCTCCTGGTAGGAATGTATATCCCATACGTCACTAGCTCATGGACTCTTGCTAATTACATGAAAGAAATATTAGTCAGGGTAATGCCAGCACTCTAGAGAAAGCCTAGGTCACGCTAAAATCTGGATGTTGGTTATTGAGCTAAATCTCACATATGGGGGTGTGATGAAAAATTAGTTTAGGCTATAGCTTGAGTGCTAAGCCAAAGGATTTAATAGTTGTCTCCACACACAAACCAAAGGCACAATTGATGACAGTCTCCCCACAATTCTATTACATGAAACCCAAAAAATTTCTTTCATGATTCAGATAGTGAATACAATTTTAAACTTTTCAATTTACTTCTATTATTTACTTTGCTTCCTTCTCTTGTTATCCTTTGCTGAAAGGTTTATCTAGGCAAGCTCAGGAGCAGCAGAGAACCTAAGTTCTAGCTGTTGATTGGTGGCTGCATTTATATATATATATCGATTGTGATTAGCTCACCCATGAGTTCAATTAGAAACCATTAGTGCATTGCTGCTCCTTCAACAAATGATACCAAGAGAATTAAACAAATTAGATAATAGAAGTACATTAGAAAGTTGTCTAAAATTGTATTCTCTATCTGAATTATGAAAGTAAAAAAAAAGGCTTTCATGTCCCTTCAATAAAGTTCTAACATATACACATATATATATACATATATCAAAAAGGTGACGTTTCGGGGTCAATCGCCCCTTCCTCAGACCGGGGGATGAGGAAGGTGCGATTGACCCAGAAATGTCACCTGTTTGATTAAAACATTCTTGAAGAAAGAGGGCAAGCTGATCTTTTTGATACTTACAGCTCTTGCCCGCACCCTGGTGGATGTGTTTGTTTTAAGTGAGAGTGCACTTCTACCCGCACACACATACATATACATTATATATATATATATATATATATATATATATATATATATATATATATATATATATATATATATATACATATATACATACACACACACACATACATATACATACACACACACAAGGTGGCCCTCGTTTTACAAAGGTTCAATTTACACCGTTTCAGAATAACAACCTTTTTTCCAGTCATGTGACTGCTATTGAAAAGCATTGAGAAGCAGTGCATTTATTAAAATAGCCAGTAGGTTGAACTGTCCGTTTGTGTTGCAGCAAAGCCAAGCAAGCTGAAATTAATCAGTTTAACCAGACCTGAGCTATCAAGCAGATTTCAATGGAACAAGATCTTCCTGTCTATAAATCAGTCCAGATTGAAATGCATTGAAAGAACTGTGTGCAGAAAAATGCAGGTGAAGTCTGTGTTGTGTGATTATTTTATTAGGTTTATAATGTTGTTTAGCAAATGTTTTTGTTCATTTAACTTAGTTTAATTATATATTCTGTGCTGTGTGATTATTTTATTAGGTTTATAATTAGGGCTGCAACTAACGATTATTTTCATAATCGTTTAATCGGCCGATTAGTCGATTAATCGAAAAAATAATCGGATAAAAAGAGAATCAATAATAGTTTTCTATGTTTTAAATAAAATTCACATAATGAGTGTTACAAATATAAACTTCAGGCTAAAATTTTACATTAACACAACTGTTTCTTCAATTTTTAAGCAGCAGAGCACAGTTTTATAATTAAACAAAACAAAACCACAAACTGTTTGAAAAGAGGTAGAACTAGAAAGAGTTAGACTATCACTGTTAATAACAATCTGTTATTCACTCTTTCAGAAACTTTGCATTGAAATGCAAAAATCTCAACATGTCCACATGCTTCTGGCTAAGGCTGGTTCTCTGTTTGCAGCTATATTTCCTGCAGCAGAGAAAAGGCTGTTGAGGTGTATAAGTAGGGTTTTGCCAATTTCACTAAAGTGGGATATTTATCTTTGTTAGCTCTTCACCAATGCTAAGTGTTTTCTACCTTGGCAAGGGGCCTCTCAATAAAGTAACCCTTGACTTCATTCTAACATAAAAATATCTTGAATATCTATATGCAATGGTAAATAACCAGCTATAAGGTTAGGGGAAATATGTAGTCCGCTCTAAAAATAATGAATATATACTTATAAAGGTGGAAAAAACAACTAATCGATTATGAGATTCATTGACAGCTATTTTCATAATCGATTGTTATCGATTATGACGATTAGTTGTTGCAGCTCTATTTATAATGCTGTTTAGCATTTAAAGTCTTCATTTCAAAGCTTTAAAAATAATGTATTAGGTGTTACTTATGACAATTTTGAGAGGGGCCTGGAACCTATCTCCCTCTTTTCCCATTGACTTACATTATAAACTGGGTTTCAATTTACAACGGTTTCGATTTACAACCATTCCTTCTGGAACCTAACCCTGGCGTAAACTGAGGGCTACCTATATACACACACACACACACACACACATACATACTAGTGTATATGTGTATTAGAGAGAGAAGGAAGTGGAAGTGATACACCTAAAGCAGTCAAGGGTATAGTCCAAAGCACAGTTAAAATGTAAATTTTCTTACAAATAAAATTACTTAAAAAGGGTAATGCTATTAAAAACCTGGGATATCAGTGTAGTCTTTATGTAAGAAGCCGAATATACCAGCTAGGAGGTGATCTCTCAGTATATTAAAGTATAATGCCACATATGCAATTTGAATCACAAATGTTAACCATATGTTAACCCCTCATACGTATATTCTAGACCACACATCACTATATAATCCAAATTCCCAATGCTTATTGACACATTTATGTGGCCATTTTTCACTTATCAAGTTCCATAGCTAAAAGTACTTGATAAACCTGGACAACACGTTTCAAATTATTACCAAGTAATAAGAGACATAAGAAATAAGAAACAATCACTTTTGGTCGGAACACAACGGGTTAATTGCACACATAATCTTGCAAGATTAACAAAGGAGATAATTAATTTGTATTCTTATCAGGAGACAACCATTGCGATCTTCAGGACAGAAGCATGTGATTGCTGGAAAAAAAACATTGACAATACCGGCTGGATTTGTGATTGCTGGGAAAAAAACATTGACAATACCGGCTGGATTTCAGCACCCGATATCTGTTTTAAACAAGAGCGAGATTGTGACCAGCCCTTATATTTGTAATACATTATCCATACAGTGCACAAAACACATGCACATTCCTGAGCCTACCTCAGTATGTTCTCATGTAAAGGAGCTCTAAGCTTCATCAAATGATAACAAAAGAAAGAGGTACATTTGATAACATAAGTAAATTGGATTTGTTTATTGTACAATCTATCTAAATCATGGAAGTTTTAGTTAAAATAAAAATCAAACCTATATAATAGCACACTGTTGTTCCTGTTTAATTCCTAATATCTCCAGACTACAGTTTAAGCATAAAGCACAACATAAAAAACTTGTACTACTTGCTCCATCTTTCATATAATTTTTTAATCATTGTTGGTAAAGAACTACGCTTACCAGACAAGCTTATAATTAAACAGATTTTAGGCAAAAAAAGGGTCTTTGCCTGTTATAAACGATAAAACAAATATCAAGAGCAATTTAATCTTTTTATTTGTTTAAAAAAAGCTAATTAGGATGTGTGTGTTAGCTTAAGAACTCACATATAACATTGAATGAACTTTCAATAGTTGTACACATTCAGTATAAAGTAGTCTTATCAATCCTATTGTAGTGCACTAAATTCCTGCAATGACTTCCATACTGTAATAAAGTAGCTAATTTGTCGGCAGAATGCTTGTTCCTTACCAAGTGTGTGACCACAGCTACGGCATGGCTCAGTGAGACTAACCACAGTCTGCTGAAGATCCATCCTGGGGGGGGTTGGAGGAGGGTTGGGGTTTTTCCAGCCATTGCACTTACACGTTTCATCTGCCTAGAAAAATAATAAGATGGTATATAAGAGGAATTGCACAGTATCACTAAAAATGAGCGAATAGAAAAACAAAGTATGTTTACGATATGGTGGATTTGACTCCCTCTTCAGTCTAAAGTTGCTAAAATATCGGCAAATAGAGACAATAATAAATGTCAATGTTAAAAGGACAGTAAATATCTTGTAATTACAATATGTTTATGCTGTTGTAACGCATTAACATCACATTTGTTGCATGTTTTTTCATTAGCCAAACTCCACTCACACTTGTTAGACATAGCTAGCCAATGTTATTGTGTTGAAAAGTATTCAGTTGTCTGTGGTTGTGTATGTTATAATCTCTGCTGTGGCCAATTAGGGACATATATGTGGCAGGGTTAGGCTTGTAAAGCTGCCAGTTCACAAGGATATAGATTATTTAGGAGACATTATTAGAACATTTCCAAAACAGTGAAAGGCAAATAAGATATATTTGTTAAATTGTCTCAATAAAAAAGGTGCAAAAAACAGAATTTATGCTTACCTGATAAATTACTTTCTCCAACGGTGTGTCCGGTCCACGGCGTCATCCATTACTTGTGGGAATATTCTCTTCCCTAACAGGAAATGGCAAAGAGCACAGCAAAAGCTGTCCATATAGCCCCTCCTTGGCTCCGCCCCCCCAGTCATTCGACCGACGGTTAGGAGAAAAAAAAAAAAGGAGAAACTATAGGGTGCCGTGGTGACTGTAGTGTATAGAGAAAGAAATTTTTCAAACCTGATTAAAAAAACCAGGGCGGGCCGTGGACCGGACACACCGTTGGAGAAAGTAATTTATCAGGTAAGCATAAATTCTGTTTTCTCCAACATTGGTGTGTTCGGTCCACGGCGTCATCCATTACTTGTGGGAACCAATACCAAAGCTTTAGGACACGGATGAAGGGAGGGAGCAAATCAGGTTACCTAAACGGAAGGCACCACGGCTTGCAAGACCTTTCTCCCAAAAACAGCCTCCGAAGAAGCAAAAGTATCAAATTTGTAAAATTTGGCAAAAGTGTGCAGAGAAGACCAAGTCGCTGCCTTACATATCTGATCAACAGAAGCCTCGTTCTTGAAGGCCCATGTGGAAGCCACAGCTCTAGTGGAGTGAGCTGTGATTCGTTCAGGAGGCTACCGTCCGGCAGTCTCATAAGCCAATCGGATAATGCTTTTCAGCCAGAAAGACAGAGAGGTAGCCGTAGCCTTTTGTCCTCTCCTCTTACCAGAGTAAACGACAAACAAAGATGAGGTTTGTCTAAAATCCTTAGTTGCTTCTAAATAGAACTTTAAAGCACGAACTACATCTAAATTGTGTAACAAACGTTCCTTCTTTGAAACTGGATTCGGACACAGAGAAGGAACAACTATTTCCTGGTTAATATTCCTGTTGGAAACAACTTTCGGAAGAAAACCAGGCTTAGTACGCAAAACGACCTTATCTGCATGGAACACCAGATAGGGTGGATTACACTGCAAAGCAGATAATTCAGAAACTCTTCTTGCAGAAGAAATAGCAACCAAAAACAGAACTTTCCAAGATAGTAACTTGATATCTATGGAATGTAGAGGTTCAAACGGAACCCCTTGAAGAACTGAAAGAACTAAATTTAGACTCCAAGGAGGAGTCAAAGGTCTGTAAACAGGCTTGATTCTGACCAAAGCCTGTACAAAAGCTTGTATATCTGGCACAGCTGCCAGTCGTTTGTGTAACAAGACAGATAAAGCAGAAATCTGTCCTTTTAGAGAACTCGCTGACAATCCCTTATCCAAACCTTCTTGTAGAAAGGAGAGGATCTTAGGAATTTTAATCTTACTCCAGGAGAATCCCTTGGATTCACACCAACAGATATATATTTTCCATATTTTATGGTAAATCTTTCTAGTCACAGGTTTTCTGGCTTGGACCAGAGTATCTATCACAGAATCTGAAAACCCACGCTTGGATAAAATCAAACGTTCAATTTCCAAGCAGTCAGCTGTAGATAAACTAGATTTGGATGTTCGAATGGACCTTGTATTAGAAGATCCTGTCTCAAAGGTAGCTTCCATGGTGGAGCCGATGACATATTCACCATTCTGCATACCAAGTACTGCGCGGCCACGCAGGAGCTATCAGAATCACCGAGGCATTCTCCTGTTTGATCCTGGCTACAAGCCTGGGGAGGAGAGGGAACGGTGGAAACGCATAAGCTAGGTTGAACGACCAAGGCACCACTAATGCATCCACTAGAGTCGCCTTGGGATCCCTGGATCTGGACCCGTAGCAAGGAACCTTGAAGTTCTGACGGGACGCCATCAGATCCATGTCTGGAATGCCCCATAATTGAGTCAACTGGGCAAACACCTCCGGGTGGAGTTCCCACTCCCCCGGATGGAAAGTCTGACGACTCAGGTAATCCGCCTCCCAGTTGTCTACTCCCGGGATGTGGATTGCAGATAGGTGGCAGGAGTGATCCTCCGCCCATTTGATGATTTTGGATACCTCTCTCATCGCCAAGGAACTCTTTGTTCCCCCCTGATGATTGATGTAAGCTACAGTCGTCATGTTGTCCGACTGGAATCTTATGAATCCGGCCTTCGCTAGTTGAGGCCAAGCCTGGAGAGTATTGAATATCGCTCTCAGTTCCAGTATGTTTATAGGAAGAAGAGATTCTTCCCGAGACCATAGACCCTGAGCTTTCAGGGAGTCCCAGACCGCGCCCCAGCCTAATAAACTGGCGTCGGTCGTGACAATGACCCACTGTGGTCTGCGGAAACTCATTCCCTGAGACAGGTGATCCTGGGACAACCAGCAACGGAGTGAGTCTCTGGTTATCTGGTCTACTTGAATCTTTGGGGACAAGTCTGTATAATCCCCATTCCACTGCTTGAGCATGCACAGTTGTAATGGTCTTAGATGAATTAGAGCAAAAGGAACTATATCCATTGCTGCCACCATCAACCCTACTACTTCCATGCACTGAGCTATGGAAGGCTGTAGAATAGAGAGAAGAACTTGACAAGCGTTTCGAAGCTTTGACTTTCTGACTTCTGTCAAGAAGATCTTCATTTCTAAAGAATCTATTATTGTTCCCAAAAAAGGAACTCTTGTCGACGGATACAGGGAACCCTTTTCTACGTTCACCTTCCACCCGTGAGATCTGAGAAAGGCTAGAACGATGTCTGTATGAGCCTTTGCCTTGGAAAGAGACGACGCTTGAATTAGAATGTCGTCCAGGTAAGGTGCCACTGCAATGCCCCTTGGTCTTAGAACCGCTAGAAGGGACCCGAGCACTTTTGTGAAAATTCTGGGAGCAGTGGCTAGTCCGAATGGAAGAGCCACGAACTGATAATGTTTGTCCAGAAAGGCGAACCTTAGGAACTGATGATGATCTTTGTGGATAGGAATATGTAGATACGCATCCTTTAAATCCACGGTAGTCATATATTGACCCTCCTGGATTGCAGGTAAAATTGTTCGAATGGTTTCCATTTTGAACGATGGAACTCTGAGAAATTTGTTTAGAATTTTTAAATCCAGAATTGGTCTGAAGGTTCCCTCTTTTTTGGGAACTACAAACAGATTTGAGTAAAACCCCTGACCTTGTTCCACAGTTGGAACTGGGTGTATCACTCATCTTTAACAGGTCTTCTACACAATGTAAGAATGCCTGTCTCTTTATTTGGTTTGAAGATAAGTGAGAAATGTGGAACCTTCCCCTTGGGGGTAGTTCCTTGAATTCTAGAAGATAACCCTGAGAGACTATTTCTAGTGCCCAGGGATCCTGAACATCTCTTACCCAAGCCTGAGCAAAGAGAGAGAGAGTCTGCCCCCTACTAGATCCGGTCCCGGATCGGGGGCTACCCCTTCATGCTGTTTTGGTAGCAGCAGCAGGCTTCTTGGCTTGTTTACCCTTGTTCCAGCCTTGCATTGGTTTCCAAGCTGGTTTAGTCTGGGAAGCGTTACCCTCTTGTCTAGAGGCTGCAGAGTTAGAAGCCGGTCCGTTCCTGAAGTTGCGAAAGGAACGAAAATTGGACTTATTCTTAGCCTTGAAAGGCCTATCTTGTGGGAGGGCATGGCCCTTTCTCCCAGTGATATCTGAAATAATTTCCTTCAATTCTGGCCCAAAAAGGGTCTTACCTTTGAAAGGAATATTAAGCAATTTTGTCTTGGAAGATACATCCGCCGACCAAGACTTTAGATAGAGCGCTCTACGCGCCACAATTGCAAACCCTGAATTTTTCGCCGCTAATTTCACTAACTGCAAAGCGGCGTCTAAAATAAAGGAATTAGCTAACTTAAGTGCGTGAATTCTGTCCATGACCTCCTCATATGGAGTCTCCCTAATGAGCGACTTTTCCAGTTCCTCGAACCAGAACCACGCCGCTGTAGTGACAGGAATAATGCACGAAATAGGTTGAAGGAGGTATCCTTGCTGTACAAAAATCTTTTTAAGCAAGCCCTCCAATTTTTTATCCATAGGATCTTTGAAAGCACAATTGTCCTCAATGGGAATGGTCGTGCGTTTGGCTAGTGTAGAAACCGCCCCCTCGACCTTAGGGACTGTTTGCCATGTGTCCTTCCTGAGGTCAACCATGGGGAACAATTTCTTAAATATAGGAGGAGGGACAAAAGGTATGCCTGGCTTCTCCCACTCCTTATTCACAATGTCCGCCACCCTTTTAGGTATCGTAAAGGCATCAGGGTGCACCGGGACCTCTAGGAACTTGTCCATCTTGCACAATTTTTCTGGGATGACCAGATTGTCACAATCATCCAGAGTAGATAGCACCTCCTTAAGTAATGCGCAGAGATGCTCTAATTTAAATTTAAATGTCACAACATCAGGTTCTGCCTGCTGAGAAATTCTTCCTGTATCAGAAATTTCTCCATCTGACAAACCCTCCCTCACTGCCACTTCAGACTGGTGTGAGGGTATGACAGATAAATTATCATCAGCGCCCTCCTGCTCTACAGTGTTTAAAACAGAGCAATCACGCTTTCTCTGAAATGCTGGCATTTTGGATAAAATATTAGCTATGGAGTTATCCATTACTGCTGTCAATTGTTGCATAGTAACAAGCATTGGCGCGCTAGAAGTACAAGGGGTCGCCTGCGCGGGCATAACTGGTATAGACACAGAAGGAGAGGATGCAGAACTATCCCTACTTCCTTCATCGGAGGAATCATCCTGGGCAACCTTACTAAATGTGACAGTACTGTCCTTACTTTGTTTGGACGCTATGGCACAATTATCACATACATTTGAAGGAGCAACCACCTTGGCCTCCATACATACAGAACATGACTTATCTGAAGGTACAGACATGTTAAACAGGCTTAAACTGGTTAATAAAGCACAAAAAAGTTTTTAAACAAAACCGTTACTGTCTCTTTAAATGTTAAACAGGGCACACTTTATTACTGAATATGTGAAAAAAACTATGATGGAATTATCCAACCTTTACCAAAATTTCACCACAGTGTCTTAATGCATTCAAAGTATTGCACCCCAATTTTGAAGCTGTTAACCCTTAAAATGTGGAAACCGGAGCCGTTTTGCAATTTAACCCCACTACAGTCCCAGCCACAGCCTTTGCTGCGACTTCACTTATCCCAGGGGGGTATAAGATACCAATTCCAGCCTTCTAGAAACGTTTTCTGTGGATACCAGACCCTCTCACATGCAGCTGAATGCACTGCACTCAAAAGAAACTGCGCAATAATGGCGCGAAAATGAGGCTCTGCCTACTACAGAGAAAGGCCCTTCCTGACTGAGAAGGTGTCTTAACTAGTGCCTGGCGATAAAAACGTTCCCCAAATATTAAAAAGTTTGAAATCCACTTCAAAACCTTAATAATAACTTAAATAAACAATCGATTTAACCCTTAAAAGTGTCCACCAGTTATTAGCCCATAATAAGCCCTTTATTCTATCTGAGTCTAAGAAAATGGCTTACCGATCCCCATGAGGGAAAATGACAGCCTTCCAGCATTACACAGTCTTGTTAGAAAAATGGCTAGTCATACCTTGAGCAGAAAAGTCTGCAAACTGTTCTCCCCAACTGAAGTTCTCTAGGCTCAACAGTCCTGTGTGGGAACAGCAATTGATTTTAGTTACTGCTGCTAAAATCATACTCCTCTTTTAAACAGAACTCTTCATCTCTTTCTGTTTCAGAGTAAATAGTACATACCAGTACCATTTCAAAATAACAAACTTTTGATAGAAGAATAAAAAACTACAACTAAACACAACATACTCTTCACCATCTCCGTGGAGATGCTACTTGTTCAGAGCGGCAAAGAGAATGACTGGGGGGCGGAGCCAAGGAGGGGCTATATGGACAGCTTTTGCTGTGCTCTTTGCCATTTCCTGTTAGGGAAGAGAATATTCCCACAAGTAATGGATGACGCCGTGGACCGGACACACCAATGTTGGAGAAAACAACACTGGATTTGGAAAACAACTCACAATGACCCCACAGCTGATGGTGGAACACAAAATTATTGCTTAGTATGAAAAGATCCCAAATTTCTTACTTTCTTTCCTTGGGTACAAGGGGCTCCATATACGACGCAGCATAGGCTGCTCCGGAGCACTTGCGGGGCAGGTTCGCACATGCGAGACAGCTTCCCGCAATGTAAGAAGCAGCAGTGAGTTACTTCTCTGGGGCGAGCATTACACAATCAGCGGAGTGTGTAATGATGCACATGGGCAGTGGATGAACAGATATGCTGCCGTATGCAGCAAAGGCATGAGGACAGCTTCTCGAGTTAAGAAGCTGTCCGCACGCCATTTAATACATGGGGTCCAATGTCTGAATCATGGATGCATTCCATCAAGACACATTGGGCCAGATTACAAAAGGGCACACAAATTTATTTTTTCCACTTGCGCGCAAAAATCACAGAGAAGTAAGCTTTTAACACGGTTAGCGCATGTATTACAAGTTGAAAGTAAAAAGTAAAAAACCTGATACACACTAACTTCAGAAATTTTTGATAACACAACCGTGTTAAAAAAAAAAACCTCTGGGGAGATGTTAACAGCAGAAGCCTAACAGTTAACACTTTCACACTAACATGACACCGTTTTAGACCAACTGCGCTAAAGCCGAAAAGAGTTATGAAAAAGCTGAACAAAAGAAGTTATGAAAACTTTACATTCCAATGTTCTTCACATAAAAGAAAATGTTTATTTTATTTTTAAAAATATATATTTATATATATATATATATATATATATATATATATATATATGATGATTTTTTGTAAATTATAGATTAGGGATGTACATTCGGATCCTTTGTAAAAATCTGAATGCGGAAGTAAGCAGCTGCTCGTGTCCTTCGGGTATTTTCGTAGCCGGATTAATTCCTGTAAAAGATCCCCACACTAAGATCTCTGCAAATACAGATCTTTAAAGTGGGGATCTTTTATAATAATAAAATAATAATAATAATAATAACTAGTATTTATATATAGTGCCTTTCTCCCAGTGGGACTCAAAGCACTTTTTCAGCACTCACTCTAGGAATTAACCAAATCGGCAGCTGAATAGTAATAGTTGTTATTATTACCCAATTTAATGGTACTCATTTTATCGACCTCAGAAGGATGAAGAGCTGAGTCGACCCTGCCGGGATTTGAACCTGTGACCTTGGATCTTTTAAACAGGCGAAGAACGTTAGAATGTAAAGTATTTATATTCAAAAAACATTCAAACCCATTAACAAAGTATCAATGTGAAAATAAACAATTTATACAATAAAGTCCCATAGAGACCCCACCCCCTCAGGAAAAAAAATGCCAAGTGGTTAACATAGCAACATATTAAACAAAATACAATGGTATCATATAAGTGAAAATAGTGCAATATGGGGACAAAACACTTTATATACATAAGTACCAATGTACATAACAATGTAGCTATCATCAGAACTTCATGAACATATTTGACGCAATTATACACACTGATCATATTTGACACAATTATACACACGAATATATAGTGTAAATAACACAGTCAGCCTACATACTTTAGCTCTATATTGATCACTCATTGATTCATGTGAGCGTATAAGAGAAGAACCATGTTGCCCCAATGCTGTTAACATATCAAACATTAGCATTACAGGGGTACAAAGCATAGATTGTATTAGAGATTTGCCAAATAAAAAGAACTAGTACATTTTTAGAAACACATAATTTACAGTGCCCATCTGATTGGCCCGTGTCTCCGTGAGGTCACCGGATGCACAACCAATCAGATAATGCCTTGGGTTTGCCGCTGGTGTCTTGTATTGTACCACATATACATCTGCCCTTCAGGGAGCTCCAGCAGTCCCCGTGTCTCTGTGAGGTCACCGGATGCACAACCAATCGGATAATGCCTTGGGTTTGCTGCTAGCGCCTTGTATCGTACCACATATACGTCTGACCTTCAGGGAGCTCCAGAACTCTTGGTCAAGTGACAACCGAGACTTGCTATTTTCTGGGCTGCAGGCATCTGCATTCATATGGCAACAGAACACATTCGGTGCACCATTACCATATTAATGCCTATATTATATATATGTATTAATACCTGATTATTACAGACAGTGACTCGGTCTGTATCACTATCTGTAATGATCTTCTTCAGTGCTAGTGGGAGGTGTGGTAGGGAAGGAGGGCAGTGGCTGAGGGGATGGAGTCGGAGGCTGAGGGGGAGGGAGTGGCCCTATACTACAGAAAATATTTTGAAGGGAGAGGGAGGTAAGGGACGCTACACTGGAGGAAAAAAAAATGGGGAATCGGGGGGGGCGGGGCTACAGTAGCAATCCCAGAGAGGGAGAATGTGAAGGGACCACTACAAAACAGAAAAATTGTAAATAATTAAAAAAATTAAACTATAAACTAGGTACTAGCAGACAGCGGTCAGTATATAAGATAGCGGACATAATTGGGAGGGGGAGAGTTAGAGAGCTGTTTTGGAGTGATTAGGGAGATGGGAGGGTAAGGGGAGATCCTACACTGCAGAAAATCATGAAAAATTATTATAAATAAATTAAACTTCATACTGGCAAACTGTCTACCAGTACATAAGATGGTTATCAGGAGTGTGTGTGTGTGTGTGTAGGGGGGCTGTTTGGGAGGGATCAGGAAGGTGGGAAGTGTCAGGTGGGAGGGTAATCCCTGCATTAAAATGCTATTTCCCTTACCAGCTAACTAATTAACCGTGGTGCGCAGTTTCAAATTAGCAGTCTTCTAACTGCCAAAAATGAATTGCAAAGCCATGCATATCTGCTATTTATGAACAAAATCGACCCCAGTGAACTTGTTACAGCCATTTGTCTTATGACTGCAGTAGTTGAGAGTAAAGAATTTCAGTTAGAAACCCAAAGCTTGTAAAAAAGTTAACAATGGTTTAATATGATTGCATTTGGTGGCGAAACAGTGGCATGAAATATACCAAAATGGGCCTAGATCAGAACCTTGTAGTGGAGAACATTAATTAAAATAAGTGCTAAGTTTAATCAGTTGTACAAATGTAATAATAAGCAACACACAGTCAAGACTTTCTTATATAGTAGTCTCAACCTTTAGCAACACGAGTAATATTTCTTAGTGTAGCATTAAAGCCAAATAACTTGGTTTAAATAGAGGCTTACACCTCAAAACTACTTTGCTTTATTTTGAAACTGGTGTGGAGTTCCAATGTATGAAAAATGGAATCCAAGCAGGTGAACCTACACAGAGAAACATGGTTTGGTTTATCAAAACAAGATTCTGTGAAAATTAAATTTTCACCTTTTTTCTGCCCAAACACTATTCTAAATAATTAACCAGACAGATAGTAGTTCAGCCAGGATTATGTTAAGATGTAACAACTTTCTTCTATGTCTCTCTCGGGGGCACCTTCAATGCAGTCCCTTTTGTCTTCAACCTTTCATACAGTTGGCTGTCCTACACAACCAATCAGATTGGATTGGATCAGCAGCAGTTTCTGCTTCGGTTCAGCTGTACTTCATATATATCACAAGCCAGAAGAAGGCTGAATAGTCAAGTAGCAATTATTTAAAAACATGTGAATTATTAACACCATGAAACAAATTACAATCTTCTTAAAACTTAAACAATAAAGGTGTTCAGTAAAAGGAAACTAAACTGGAAAGATGAGTTAACTAATACATATCCAGAAGCCGTTTTATCCACAAATGGCAGCTTCATTTTATGGTTATTTTAATAATTTGAACATATATTTCCTGTTCTAAAGCTGTGCTCCCAGTCACTGAAAGTCTAAGGTGTCGCACACACTTCACCTTTGTATAGGAGCAGGCAGTGTGGCTTACTGCAGAAAAGTAAAAAAAAAAAAAGTTATTCATAGGGTCAGATTATTAAAATGACCATAGGTCATAGATGATGGATTAGACATTTCTAAATAAACAAACTACTAAATATCCATCATGTAAGATTAAGAGAGTGTATCATTCCAGTTTGGTGTAGCATTCATTCCAGAATGCATATACGAAAGTGAATACAAGAAGGCTAAAACATCTAAAATCTGTGAATTTTTTATGAAGTGAATAAGTCAGAGAATTAGGCAGGAAAAACACCTGAAGAAAAAATAAAATGTATTCCTTAGGCAATAAAGGTAAAGCGTGCTGCCATTTGTAGAAGCTAGAGAAATAAAGGAGCTAAAAGGGAAATTTTTATGCAACATGTTATTTAGAGGAAGGATATTTCACTGGTTATTAGTATAAATAGAGGGTTTTTTTGTCTTGGATCCACAAACTAATTTCATCCACTGATATACCTTTAATATATTTCTGTAGTTTATTAAAATCTCATCTATTATATTAATTCATAACAGAGACTGATGTAGTCTGGGTACAATATTTTTATTTTAACAATGTTTGTCCATAGCAACCAAATTGTATAAAAATAAAAAAAATAAAGACTACTGCATAATGGAGTAAATTATATTGCAGCCTTTTCAGTGCATACAGGACTACATCTTTGTACTCAATGAATGTGGTGTTCTTAGTTGTGCTTAATGACATGGTGTTGAAGCAATACAGGGAGTGGTAAATTGTAGAAATGCTATTTACTATGCTAAAATTAAGTGTTTCTTAATACTGAAGTCTGACTCAGCAGACAAATCACCTTCGCTTCAGATTGGTGTGTGAGACTCACCTTAGATTATTAACCCCAATGCTACAGGGAATTTAGAGAAAAACTTGCCCAAAATACTGAAGACCTTTTAGAATTTTTGCTACAACTCAATTAAAAAAGCCTTGTTTTATTATTCACCTATCAAAACTCTTATTTATATTTAATGCGACTGTTTAACTGCCAAATGCAATCATATTTTAATTTTTTTTTTTATTTTTTCATTGAAATTATTTACACCTAACTACTGCAGTCATAAGACAAATGGTAGTAAATGGTACTCTGTGGTCCCTTTTGTTCAGAAATAGCAGACAGCAATAAGAAGGCTGCTAATTGCAACTACAGACCTCACGAAAATCCTGGCAGTGAAGGGGTTAATTAGTTAGCTCGTCAAGGTAATAGTAGACAGTTTGCCAGTATGAGTATTAGAGTTTGTTTGTTTCTAAATAAATACATTTTATTTATTTATTTTCTGCAGTGTAGGATCTTCGCTTACAGCTGCCAGTAGCTAGTTTATAGTTTTATTTTTATATATTTAATCCCTATCATCTTAGATACTGGCAGACAGTCTGCCAATATTTTATTTTTTAAAATAAATACATTTTTCATGATTATCTGCAATGTAGGATCACCACTTACCCTCCCACCTCCCTCCCAAACAGCTCTCTAACCCTCCCTCCTCCCAATTATGTCTGCCATCTTATGTACTGACAGCTGTCAGCCAGTACCTAGTTTACAGTTTTATTTTTATATTTATTTATTATTATTATTAAAAAAAAATCTGTAGTGTAACGGTCCCCCCACTTCCTCCCTCCCCGCGATTGCTACTATAGGGCCCTAACCCTGATTCCCCATTTTTTCTGTAGTGTAGCATCCCTTACCTCCCTCTCCCTTCAAAATATTTTCTGTATTGTAGAGCCACTCCCTCCCCCCGAGTCTCTGTGCCGCCCACCCGCCGCACTCCTTTCCTCCCACAACTCCCACCGGCACCGAAGGAGATAGTTACAGACAGTGAAACAGACCGTGTCACTGTCTGTAACCATCAGGCAATCTGCGTTCATACGGTAACAGGGCACAAATAGTGCTCTGTTGCCATATGAAGGCAGTTGCCAACAGCCCTGAAAGAGAAAGTCTTGGTTATCACTTGACAACTAAGACTGCTGGCGCTTCCTGAAGGTCAGACTTATATATGTTCTGCGGTATGATGGGCTATGTACCACATGATGTATATATATGTTCTGCGGTATGATGGGCTATGTACCACACAATGTATATATATGTTCTGCGGTATGATGGGCTATGTACCACATGATGTATATATATGTTCTGCGGTATGATGGGCTATGTACCACACAATGTATATATATGTTCTGCGGTATGATGGGCTATGTACCACACGATGTATATATATGTTCTGCGGTATGATGGGCTATGTACCACACAATGTATATATATGTTCTGTGGTATGATGGGCTATGTACCACACGATGTGTATATATGTTCTGTGGTATGATGGGCTATGTACCACACGATGTGTATTTATGTTGGATTGCCGCAAGAGGTTAAACACTCTGGATTTAGTTTAGGTTTTCAATGAAAATGCAAACAGGATTAGTAAAGCAAGAATTAATTACTTTCCAAATAAATCACTTATATTTTATACGATACATATTGTTACACAGGACAAGTATATTCAAATATTTATTTTCTACCAAATATGTTTCTATATTAAGAATGCCTGTAAATCCATTTTGTGCATAAGATTATAAAATATATCCCCATAACCTCTGGTAGATTGAGTTTAATAATATTGATTTGAAACTTTCCCTAGAGCACTGGCTTTCAAACCTGTCCCCAGGTCTCCATAACAGGCCACATTTTGAGGATATCTAAACTGGAACACAGGTGAAATAATCATCTGTTTATTAACCACGGTTATTTAACCTGCTCTTATCCAAGGTAATACTGAAAACCTTGCCTGTTGGGGAGGCCTGAGGACAGGTTTGAAAACCAGTGCCCTAGACAAATACAAAACTCAGAAGTGGATTGCACTCTCAAACTGGGAGTGGGTACAAACCCCAAAGCCTCCAGCACTCACAGGCCTGGCTCCTAGAATTTTACCCCTGGTTCCTAACTTTTTAGGTTATTCTCCATATATCTATATACAAATACCACTTTATCGTTCCTAAAAGTATAAAACTGCAATTAACTGACGCGATTTAAAAACCGCAAGGGTATGCAATTTCTAACCACGCCCACTATGACATCATTCAGGGATGCGCAATTTCTATGTAGGTAGTGTGAACGAAGAGTGCGAGTGACAACGTAACTGAAAATATTTCTCACAGACAAACGCAGTGTGCGCTATTGCCAGCTCAGTGTAAATAACTCACTTCCGTAAATCAGCCAGTTCCGTTCAGAGGGAGAGCTGCCCCTAACAAAGGTGAGATCTGACAGACTGCAGCTGCTTCACGTCCTATTGTGCTGCCAGATTGTGACCTCTTTCTGCTCCCATAGTTACCCAACAGGCCGTGTCACTGCTGAACAGCACATATCTCTTACAGTTTTTTTGCCCGTATGTTAATATGTGAAGTTCAGAGGGGTTGCCAAGTGCTCTGCTATTTGAGGTCATTTATTGGTTGAATGAGTGGGGATAGAAGTTGTCTAATAAAAGATGGTTTTCAATTATTTAAACCCCAAGTGTGGTATTTAGTGTGAAGAAATAATGAGTTTAGTTGAGCAGATTGTTTTGGGTAAATGCGCGATAATTATATGGCAGTGTACTTTCTTATTGTTCAAGTTTAAAATAGTTGCTATAGATTCATATGAGCTGAGGCAAAAAGGAAGCAGCAATGTAAAAAGACATATCTTTGTGATCACTGATCTGCACTAAAACCCACAAAAATATATTTTATTTAAACGAGTTTTGCTGTATGTATTTTAATATTCTCAGCCTGTATTGGTAAATGAGAAACTAATTCTAAGATTCTGTAGGGTTAAATAAATGTTTTAATGAAAAATGAAGGTGTTATAGTAATTTATAAGAAAATTGCGATTAAATTGCATTTTTTTTGTAGCCCAGCCCTAATATATATATATATATATATATATATATATATATATATATATATATATATATATATATATATATACACACACACACACACACTTACTAAATTTGACCCCCCCGTTTATTTGTTGGGTGTCCGGTATTTTTGTGGAGGACACCTGGCAACCCTATTAGGGGTTATGCACTGCTGGTCTGAATATTATTTTTATGGGTTACATTAGGGGGCGCCGATGGTGAGTATATAGAACCAAGGTGCAGTGACTTTAGAGGATAGGACATTTTTCAGGAACAATTTGGACATGAAATTGGTCACCTTTCATCGAAAAGGCTTTTTTTCAGCAAGCATTACTTCTGTAGCAACTGTGTCTGCTCTTTAGTGTGAGATTTTTGTCTAAGCAAATCTCAAAAGATTCTGTGGATGAAGATTTTCAAAATTGTTTGAAACTTCTTAAAGGGACAGTATACACCAATTTTCATATAACAGCATGTAATAGACACTACTGTAAAGAATAAGATGCACAGATACTGATATAAAAATCCAGTATAAAACTGTTTAAAAACTTACTTAGAAGCTCTCAGTTTAGCTCTGTTCTTCTTTTGCATATGCAAAGACCCTTTACACAAACAGGAGCAAGCTGTAGAAGATATCTGCCAGTATTCTCCTAAAACTTTGGGGCTTGGTTAGGAGTCTGAAAATCAGAGCAATGTTATTTAAAAATAAGCAAAACTATACACTTTATGGGCTATATAAATATATTATCTACAAAACATTTATGCAAAGAAGAAATTAGTGTATAATGTCCCTTTAAGTCGACTAATGCATTTATTTGTGGTCCCATTTTTTACATAATTCAATTTTATTCTAAGTATATGAGTTTAGCATTGCTGACCAGAAAGGATTTATGATTTAAGTCGTCTGCAAACGGGGTGCTCAAAGATAGACTTTCATCTCTCCTTTTAAAGGATGAATTTATTTGGACCTGGTCTTGATGTTCTAATTTCCACTGTGCCTGGAGGAAAAGGAACTTTTCTCCCTCACAACAAAAAGTCTAAGTAACAAATAGAAGAAATAGTTATTTTTCGTTCCTTTTGTGAATTTAGGAACCAAACATTTTCCCTCTCCTTACAATGACCTGAATCTTCCAGAACTTCCTGAAAGTTTAATCAAAGTTTCTATTTTCAAAATAGTAACAATCTGGACAATTCTATTTTATCAACCTTTAATTTGAAGAATGCCTTATTTCCCATTCCTAGAAAAAATCCAGCTTCTAAGATTTGCATTTCAGGCCAAACTTTTTCAGTTTGTCGCTCTTTCGTTTGGTCTGTATACAGCTCACAGAATTTTTACGAAGGTAATTGTCATGTAGTTCAGTGGCTCTATACCTGGACAACATATTGGTTCAGGCTCCATTTTCTTCTTCAACTGTATTTCATACCAACAGTCTACTGCAGGAAGGGTTGGAGAATAATTTAAGAGAGTTCTCTTTCTCATTTATCAAGAGTCTCTTTTCTAGGAGTCATTATAAACTCAGTGACTATGCATGTTTCTCTAACGAATCTGGGATCAAAGTCAGTACAGTCAGTTTGATCACAACTACACTAAGTTTCAAACTTATCTGTAGTTTAATGTATGGAAGTGTTAGGTCTGATGGCTGCAGCATCAAATAATCTTCCTTTTACACTGTTTCATATGAGATCTATCCTACTTGGCATGCTTCAACAATGATGCAAAAATTTCACAATCTCATAGAATCCTATGGGATTCTTCAGTAAAGCAATCTCTGACCCGGTAGATAGTTTTCCAAAACAATTTTTCTGGGGTTTCCTTTATTTGCCCAACTTGGAAAATAATGTCTGCAGACACCATTTTCTGCGATTGGGGTTCAGTCTGGAGGTCCAGGAGAGCACAGCGAGTTTGATTTCCTAAGGATGTGAGGTTACCAATAGTTATCTTGGACTTTAGGTCCCTTCAGACCTGTCAACTCTACTGAATAGAGAAATGTATCAGTTTTTATGAATCTACACAAAGAACTATGTTGGGTTTTGTCAATAATTATTACTTGTTGTACATTATTTCAACACCGATATATACTAAACCAGAACTTGATCAATCCCGTTACACAGTGAAGCAAAACCTCTAAATCTATTTCGGATCCGAAATTCTTTAAAATCATAAGTCCTTTATTTTATTAAATTCTGACTTATCAATTATTACATCTACACTTAGGCCCCAATGTTGAAAGATAGTCAGACCCACAAGAGACAGTTTTTTCTATCATGCCAGTCTCACAATCCATGCATACTGAGATATTTCATGAATATCTGTCCCAATGTGTGGCGGTGTGCCTTCCACAGGAAACAATAGGGATCAGTATCTGATCAAAAATAAGCCCACATCACCAGTGAAATCGGATCCGGGCAGTGGGAAGGAGAATGTATTTCAGAGCATGTAAACACAACATATACTGGGTGTTCACTAAAATTAAAATGGTTTCTGTGTAGTAACAGTTCAAATAATAGATATACAGTATAAACTAAATGTCACTGTACATTAAGTAGATTTCTTTCAATTTAAAATCTCACCACTGAAAGGCAGGCAATACTGGTATGAGTGAAAATGTGCAGCTAACATGGGAGGATATGCCTTTAAAAATTAGAAAATCCTGGCAATGTTCCCCCATTAAAGTACAGGTTACTCCCATGGAATGCCAATAAAACTCCCATGTAACACCTATATAATCCCTATGTATGTGATCACCATTGTAAAAAAAACAAAACAAAAAATACCTTAATAATAAACCTATATTAGCTGGGGGGGATGTGTGTATATTATACATGTGTAGACAGTTTATTATATGTATTATACTGTTAAATACTAGAACATGTATTTAAAGTATTTTCATTATTTAAAGTATTTTGTGTATTAATATTCCATGGAAGACAGTAGCTGTGGCTATTTCATTTTATAAAAGTGTGTTTTTTTTTCAGCTTTGCACTATGTAAAACATGTTTTTTTTGAATTGACGGCTTTCCTAATATTTTATTGGTATCGCCGCTATAAGTTCACACTGTACTCAGCGTGTTTAACTTCTAATATTGTGGCTACACTGTTAATATAGAACGTTTGTTACAGAGAGGTCACAATATCAGAAATAAGACACTTCAGTACAGTGTAAACTTATAGCGTCTATAAAAATAGAATATTACAAAGCTGAAAATTCAAAAAACTAATTTTACATAGTGCAAAGCTGAAAAAATGCACTTCTGTACACTACACTATAAACTAAATCTTGTTACTAAAAAAAATAAATTCCAATAATTAAAAACACGTTTTTTTTTAAATAATGAAAAGACTGAAATAACTATTATAATATTTAATAGCATAATACATATACATAACAGTATATAATATACCTACAATCCCCCAGCTCCTATAGCAGTGATGGCGAACATTGTCACCTTAGATGTTTCAGAACTACATTTCCCATGATGCTTAGTCACTCTGCAGTCCAGTCGTACATCATGGAAAATGTAGTTCTGAAACATCTGGCGTGCCAAGGTTCGCCATTACTGCCTTATAGGTTTTTACGATTCATGTACTAGTTTCACTATTGTATTGTAAGAAAAGTGGCTGAATTTCAGTTGATACATGTAAAGTGTATTGCCACACAATACTGCTTAAAGGTATTCACTTACGTTACACCTTCAATGCAGGTGGTGATGCCGATTTTAATATTCCGCCAGTGTCACAGAAGCATCGCCTCTTACAGAGAATCATAGTAAAAACGCCTCTTGGCTTCCAACACTGATTACAGCACTTCACAGCTAACCTTGATCACAAGATGGATCCCTTTTTAAAATATCACTATTACTGAAAAGCTTTTAACAGTGGGGCTTCTGCCATAATAAAGTGAAAGAATTTCACAAACATTCTAAATAAAAATGTACATAAAACATCCAAACTGATTTTTTTTGGGGGAAAAATTATTTGTAAACAGCTTTCCATTAACAATAAAATCAAGATAAAAACGTTGATTAGAACATGTCGATTGTTGAAGTAACTGAACTTAAACTGGTACACTAATTACTTATACTTTGCAATGCACATCTATTATTCATAGTTATGTGTGCTCCTGTAGGCAGCTTCCTGCAATTAAGTGCAGCTAAATAAATACAAAAGTCACACATCAAAATGGTGTTAAAAGTAAATCAAATATAATTCATACGCAAGGGAAGAAACACCTGTTTAGACACAGATATCTTGTATATTTAGCCCGAGCAGCAAGAGAAATTAAGAAAATAAGTAAAAAGTAAATGGCTTCAAGATTTATTGCCACAATCTAACATTTCCCATGTGTGAAGATTGTTTTAGAGTAGATTATGATGTGGTAAAAACCTTTAAGGAATCTTAATATAACATGATGGATATTGATAACCTTTTTTTGAAGATGTATTTATTTATTTAATACATAAAAGGCATTGGGTCTGTGTTTTTTTTTAATTATTGACAAAAATATTTAGTATTAGTTTTATTTGGGTTGCAATCTTTCCTGGAAAAAAAAAAAAAAAAGACAACTTGCTTTGCTAATTAGCATACATTTGCATACATGATTACACAGCATATTACAAAAATTAAAACAGCTAGGACTGATTTTTAAAGGGTTATTTGTTCATAATTAGATTCCAGTAAATATAGAAGAAGTTTCAGCATGACAGGTCCTTTATTTCTATACAGGTTGCCCTCGGTTTACGCCGGTTCAATTTGCACCATTTCAGAATAACAACCTTTTTTTCACTCATGTGACTGCTATTGAAAAGCATTGAAAAGCAGTGCACTAATTAAAATAGCCAGTAGGTGGAGCTGTCCGCTTGTGTTGCAGCAAAGTTATGCAAGCTTCGCAGACTTAAATTAATCTGTGTACACAGAACACAAGATCTAGCAGCCACTTCCCTATTATCTTCCTGCCCAGCTGCTTGAGGTGAGGGTGCCTAAATGCCTATTAATCACTCCAGACTGAAATGCATAGAATAGGTGCAGACCCAATATTATCTAACATGCTAACAATGCAGAGAACTGTTTGCAGAAAAATGCAAGTAAAAAAATGTTTTTGTTCATTAACCTTAGTTTGATGACAGAGTCTGTTGTGTACTTATTTAATTACGTTTATAATACTGTTTAGCATTTAAAGTCTTCATTTCAAAGCTTTAAAAATAATGCATTAGGTTTTACTTATGTCAATTTTGAGAGGGGCCTGGAACCTGACTCCCTCAATTCCCTTTGACTTACATTATAAACTGGGTTTCAATTTACAACGGTTTCAATTTACAACCATTCCTTCTGGAACATAACCCCGGCATAAACTGAGGGCTACCTGTATACAGTTTAAACTTTGGGGCCTGTATTTTCAATATAGTCTTTTTTAATGATTTGTTTTTGATTGTTCATCAGAGTAAATACTCTACTTATCAACTTAGAAATAATACAATTATTGTAAGGGGATCGGAGGATATTGAACCATTTGACATCATCATCATCATCATGTATTTGTAGAGCGCCAACAGATTCATTAAAGTGATATTGAACAGGGGTGTACACTGTCGTGATTTTTACAATGTATTGGCAAACAGCAAGGAGCTAGAACAAGAATACAGACTTTATTCAGCAGCAACCAACTTAACTACCACTGCCCGCCCCCTCTGATCACGACTAAAATGTTAAATGTTTATAATACACAGAGTGAACTAAGCATAACTATTGAACTGAAAATATAACAGAGCATACACATCATTACATCTTCCCCTTCAAATATGAAACACTTAATATTAGACAAAGTCTTCCCATATTTTTGGTTTAATAGCTCGACCATAACGATAGAAAGTAACTTCTGGCTCACTAGCAGTACAATCGGTGTCAAGTTGAGAGTTATTCCCAGCATTATCGCAAGCTGATACACTTATCTTGTCCTCAAAGCCCTCAGTAGACTTTACATCCATGTTAGGGAATTCTGTGCATTCATTGCTTTGCTTTTTATTGTCACTGCTGCTTGGTTCCCCCAGTAAAGTATCCGCTGCAGTGTCTGGTCGAAGATGACGCCTGTTGTGTCTCAGTTTCTGTCCACACTTGGTTTCGATTACATATGACCTTGGAGAATCAGCTTCACTGACAATTCAAGCAGGTTCCCACGTATCCCCAGTTACTCTGTGTCTCACAGCTTGAACAGCCCTGAGTGGATGAAGTAACTTGGTAAATTTGTCAAAATACAGCTTTTGCTTTTTCATGTTTATGTTCCTCTGACCTGTTACCTGATCCTGTGGGATAGTCTGAGGCTGCAATTTCTGTGGTGCAATATGCACTGTGGTCCTCAGTGCTCTACCCATGAGCAGCTGTGCAGGTGAACATAAACCCTCCATGGATGTTGCACGATAGTTTAACAGGCCTAGGTACACATCCAGCCCTGATAATTGTGCTTTTCAGATAATGGATTTGGCTATGCCAACATACTTCTCAGCTAAACCATTGGCCTGTGAGTGATAGTTATTGGTTTGTGCCCGACTCCCCATTCACGCAGAAAGCACTGGAATTCCGCACTTCAGAATTGCGGGCCATTATCAGACACAAGTTCTTCACACATACTCCATGTCTCGAGAGTATTGTTTTGAAAGCCCATATGATTGCTGATGCTTTTAGATTTCTCAGCTGTACTAGCTCAAATAATTTGCTATAGTAATCTACTACTATCAGGTAGTGGTTGTCCTCAAAATGAAAAATATCTGTGGCCAGTCTCTGCCTTGCCCATTAAGGAGTGTTCCATGGTGTAAGAGGTTCATTTGCATTGTTTTATTGAAATGTCTAGCAGGTTACACATGTATTCCCAAGTGTCTCAATATCAAGGTCCAAATTAGGCCAAGTAAACCACATCCCATGCTCTGCGCTTACACAGAGTAATGCCCAAATGTCCCTGGTGAATTTGTTCCAGTACTTCTGCCTGCTGTGATTTAGGAATAAGAATACGGTCACCCATGAATATGATATCCGTATAAAAGGAAAGTTCATTTCTCACAGGCCAGAATCCCTGCAATTTAGGAGAAAGATTATTTTGTTTTTCTGGCCAGCCATTGCACATGACACAAATTACTTTTTCTAGTACTTTATCTTGTTTCATTTTTCCAGCCGTACATCAGCTATTGGAATATTTACTATTACTGTATGTACCTGTTCTTCCAATTCAGGTTCATTCTGTGCTTCATGTCCTTCTGGAAACATCCTAGACAGCGTATTTGCCATCAGAATTTCCTTTCCTGGTTTATATTTCACTGTGAGATCATACTGTTGTAGTTTCATAACCATCCTCTACAGGGGTGGAGGTATAGCAGATAGTGGTTTTTGCATAATGTACTCCAATGGTTTGTGATCAGTTTCCACAACCACTGGGCGACCATAGATATATTGGTGAAATTTCTCACATCTATTCACAATGGCCAACATCTCCTCCTCAGCTTGTGTTGTTGTCAGAGTTCATGAAGCATATGAAACAGGATGTCCTTGTTAAATCAGCACAGCACCTAACCCAAACTGGGATGTATCCACTTGAAGCAGAGTGTCACAGTTTGTGTCAAAATATTTCAGTATTTGCCCCGGCAGTTTAGTGATTTTTTTTTTTTTTACTTTCTCAAATATCTTTTTACATATTTTTTTTTCTTGTTCCATATTTGCATCCCAAGACCAAATAGCATCCCTTTGTAGCAATGCACGTAGGGGGGCTGTCAGTTGAGCGCGGTCCTGAGAAAACTTGGATAGATAATTGAAAATGCCTAATAATGCCTCTAGTTCCTTCCTGGAGGATAGGGCCTTCATGCTAATAACTGCTGTTATCTTCTTTGGAACAGGCTTTAAGCCCTCTTTGTTTAGAAGGTGTCCAAAATAAGTAACTTCTACCCCAGTTTGCATTTTGTTTGGATTGAGCAGAAGCAATGCTGAAAGGTACCCTTGTGAAGGGCCATTGTCCAAAGGGAGAGTTGAAAGTGTTCAGGTGACTGCTGGGTTCATCAAGACGCAATTGCCAGTAACCAGATTGCTTGAGTAAGGCAATAAGGTTTTTGTCATGTTCTGTATGATCCTTTCCATAAACTAGCAAATCATCAATTATTACTTCAACACCATGTAGACCAGCAATCAATTCATGTGATTTATTTTGAAATATCTTCTGAGCAGAAGCAATGCTGAAAAGGTACCCTTGTGAAGCGCCATTGTCCAAAGGGGGAGTTGAAAGTGTTCAGGTGACTGCTGGGTTCATCAAGACACAATTGCCAGTAACCAGATAGTGCATCTAGTACACTAAACACTGTTGTTCCTACTAGTTTATGAGCTATATCATTTATGGTGGGGAGTTTGTTGTGTTCTCTCATTATTACTTTGTTCAAATCACGTGGGTCAATGCAAATATACGAATTGCACCTGTGTTTTTCTTCTCTACCACAACCATAGAACTGACCCATTCTGATGGTTCTGTGACCTTTTTTTACTACCCCCAACTTCTCCATCCTTGTTAGTTCTTGTTTGACTTTAGCTTCAAGAGATAGAGGTATTTTCCTTGGGGCATAAATGACAGGCTGTGCACCCTCTTTTATACTTATGTGGCTAATCCCCGAGAGGCACCCTAGGCCTTTGAATAGATCACTGTACTCACGCTTAATGTTGTCCTTTGAAAGTTCACTGCACCCACCATCCACAATGATCTTTTCAAGTCCAATCTCTTTACTTGTTTTGAGACCTAACACTGCTGGGGCTTTTGTTTCTATCACAAACAATTGTAAAACCTTTTCAGATCCCTTGTAAAAACATTTTGCATGACAGCAACCCATCAGCTTTTCACCACCATATCCCAACAGTTTTGGTAGGTCTTGAGTCTCTAAGGGGGATTCATTTCTGAGGAGTTCCAGGTATGTTTGACTTTGCACACAGTTTACTTGTGCTCCTGTATCTATTTTGAATGTGACTGGAGTTTGTAAACCCCTATCTGTAGGGTTACATTTGCTTCATCTGCAGACTTTTGTTATTTCTGTACTGCTGCAAGATATATTGGGGTGCTGAGTCTGACCCTGCATTGTCATCATTGTCCTCTATGGCATGTACAGCCTGTGTTTGTGTCCCTTGCAAAATGTACTCTTTTCTTGCATTTTTTCACATATCTGTTACCTTGCAGGACAGGCAGCATTTTTGTTGTGCATGTTTTCACAGTAGCCACAGGTTGCTTGTGTGTTACTTGTCCCAGTGTCCCACTTGCCTTTTATCCCCTGGTGTCCTCTTTCATGCCAGTATCTGCTGCTTTGATTTTCTATAGCACTGATCTGGTGCGGTGTTCCTTTCAGTACCTGCATGATCTTTTTTTGACATTTCATATGCTCTAGCAATCCTGATGGCTTTCTCAAGATTTAAATCTTCTTCTGCAGTAGCTTTTCCTGAACTTCTTTAAACTTACGGCCCATCAGAATACAGTCTTTTATCATATCACCTGCATCATAAAAAGCACAGTCTTTGGCAAGCAAGCGCAGCTGTGTCACTCATTCATACACAGACTCACCTCCACAATGATTCTTCTCATAAAACAGTTTCCTTTGCACTGTATAGTTTTTCCTTGGATTGCAGTATGCTTCAAACTTGACAAAAAAAAACCCAGAGGTATTTACAATCTGCAGTGATATCCAAGTTTGCCTGCCAGGCTCTGCATACATCACGTCCCTTTTGTCCCACACATATCAGAAAGTGTGCTGCCTTTTGTTGATCAGTCCATCTGTCTGCATCTGGGCCTGCAAACACAAGTTCAATCAGCTCCCTCCATTTTGACCAATTGTCAGAAATGTTACTTGACTCTAAATCCAGAGAAGGAATATTCTTTGTGTTGCTGTTTGCTGCCATGTCACTTTTCACCCCACTTCTGGTACCATGTGATGGTTTTTACAATGTATTAGCAAACAGCAAGGAGCTAGAACAAGAATACAGACTTTAAGCAGCAGCATCCATCTTAACAACTGCCCGCCCCCTCTGATCACATGACTAACATGTTAACAGTTTATAATGCACAGAGTGAACAAAGCACAACTATTTAACTGAAAATATAACATAAATCATACACATTATTGCATACGCAACAAAAGTGAATACAACTGCAGACATCCTAATATCTCCTGCATTTTAATAGCGGCTCCCTGACTCCTGCAAATTATAAACAATATTCCGGAAACTGAGCGAAAGAGTTCAATGGTCATTTCTAATGGAAGACGGGCTCTGGAGAAACCGAGAGAGCGAGTGACAGATGTTGTGAAAGAGTGACACAGCACACGTCCTGATTAGTCTCTCTTTGTGCTAACTAACCTAGCTGTTATAAGGAGCTAGTGTACAATGAAAGTTTGCAAATTAAGTAAAAAAGCTCATTGCATTAGCGTCTGTAAATAGTTGCAATATGATGTTAAATAAATAGTGTTCTGTCATAATAAAATGTTATGTCCTTGTTCATACATGTTAGGTTGCTGTGTGTGTGGGGGGGGCAGTAGCCAGTGAAGTCACCTCCCTGAAATAAATGTTTACAGGTGGGGATGTCTGCAACTGTGATCAATGACACACAAGTTAGAAAACCTGAGATTATTGAAACACAATTGAGTACACCTGTGACTTCCAATAACCCTAATTTAATGAACATGGTTATAAAATGACATGTGAACACCAGGACCTATGGGCTGTGTCTATCTGCATGTCTGCATCATGGCTCCACATGGAAAAGAATTGCCAGAGGACCTGAAAAATCTGATTGTGAGACTTCACAAAGATGGAAAGGTATACAGGAAGATCGGTGACCAACTAATAATCAGTTTAAAACACAGTTGTAGCAGTAATCAGGCGGTATAGAATGAGCCATAGTACCACTAATCAGAGTGGCTTGTCCTCCTAAAATGATGCCACGGACAATGCGCTACTTGCACATCTAGCTCTGAAAAACAGACAGGCAAGAGCTTTTAGACTTATGGGTTATCAATAGAAATCTGAGTTTCTGTGATAGCTCAGACAGTGTGAAGGACACTGCATAACGTCAATCTCTATGGACGGCGTTCAAGAAAAGAAACTTGCTTGCTCTGCAGCACAAAACTGCAAGATTAAACGTTTGCTAAAGAACATAAAAAGTAGCCTGGTAAATATTGGAAGCACATTCATTGATTAGACAAAGATATATATTATCTTACAATTGTACTGTGAGTATTTGTATGTACCGTATTTACAATTTTTTATTTATTATGTTCCCAATTTTTGTGGTGTCTACAATAAGGTATTTTTTTAGCACAGCCACACAATATATTCATTATGCATAACTAAACATTTTATATAAAAAAAACTCAAGCTGTTTATCGTTTCTTTAAACATGCAGTCAAACATGTATCCAAAAATACTCCAAAATGCAGCCAGTGAATGGAAAGTAGGCAAGTATGCCGATTCCTGATTGGCTGATTTTCTGTATCCTCATCTAGAGTAGCAACTTTACATTTAATCTAGAACAAATACAGTGTTAATCCATATTTTATTTAATATTAAAATATATAGTTTTATTTCTTATGTTAGTGACTATAGAAAAAGCAAAATAACAGTTTAGCTGGCCTGATGAGGTGTGATGTAAATGGCTGAATCTAGAAAAGTATTAGGGATTGCAGGAGGTTGCTGAATTTGCATAATTTATGTAAGAACTTACCTGATAAATTAATTTCTTTCATATTGGCAAGAGTCCATGAGCTAGTGATGTATGGGATATACAATCCTACCAGGAGGGGCAAAGTTTCCTAAACCTCAAAATGCCTATAAATACACCCCTCACCACATCCACAATTCAGTTTAACGAAAAGCCAAGTAGTGAGGTGATAAAATAAGGAGTAAAAAAGCATACAAAAAGAGGAACTGGAAATATAATTGTGCTTTTATACAAAAATCATAACCACCAAAAAAAGGGTGGGCCTCATGGACTCTTGCCAATATGAAAGAAAGGAATTAATCAGGTAAGTTCTTACATAAATTATGTTTTCTTTCATGTAATTGGCAAGAGTCCATGATCTAGTGACTAATGGGATAGAAATACCCAAGATGTGGAAGTCCATAGAAGAGTCACTAGAGAGGGAGGGATAAAATAAAAACAGCTATTTCCGCTGAAAAAATTAAATCCACAAAAAAAAATAAGTCTCTCTTATAAATTTCACATAAATTTCAAGAAAAAAACTTAAATCATAAGCAGAAGAATCAAACTGAGACAGCTGCCTGAAGAACTTTTCTACTAAAGACCGCTTCAGAAGAAGCAAATACATCAAAATGGTAAAATTTAGTAAATGTATGCAAAGAAAACCAAGTTGCTGCTTTGCAAATCTGATCAACTGAAGCTTCATTCTTAAAAGCCCAAGAAGTTGCGACTGATCTAGTAGAATGAGCTGTAGTTCTCTGAGGGGGAGACTGTCCTGCCTCCAAATAAGCCTTGTGAATCAAAAGCTTTAACCAAGATACCAAGGAAATGGCAGAGGCTTTCTGATCTTTCCTAGGACCAGAAAAAACAACAAATAAACTAGAAGTCTTCCTGAAATCTTTAGTAGCTATGACATATTTCGAAGCTCTTACAACATCCAAAGAATGTAAAGATCTTTCAAGAGAATTCTTAGGATTCGGACACAAGGAAGGAACAACAATTTCCCTACTAATGTTAGAATTCACAACTTTAGGAAGAAATTTAAACGAAGTCCGCAAAACAGCCTTATCCTGATGGAAAATCAGAAAGGGAGACTCACAAGAGAGAGCAGACAATTCAGAAACTCTTCTAGCTGAAGAGATAGCCAAAACAAACAACACTTTCCAAGAAAGTAGTTTAATATCCAAAGAATGCATAGGCTCAAAATGAGGAGCCTGCAAAGCCTTCAAAACCAAATTAAGACTCCAAGGAGGAGAGACTGATTTAATAACAGGCTTGATACGAACCAAAGACTAAACAAAACAGTGAATATCAGGAAGTTTAGCAATCTTTCGGTGAAATAGAACAGAAAGAGCAGAGATTTGTCCCTTCAAAGTACTTGCAGACAAACCTTTATCCAAACCATCCAGAAGAAAATGTAAAATTCTAGTAATTCTAGAAGAATGCCAAGAGAATTTATGAGAAAAACATTATGAAATATAGGTTTTCCAAACCCGATAATAAATCTTTCTTGAAACAGACTTACGAGCCTGTAGCATAGTATTAATCACTGAGTCAGAGAAACCTCTATGACTAAGCTCTAAGCGTTCAATTTCCATACCTTAAAATTTAGCGATTTGAGATCCTGATTGAAAAACGGCCCTTGAGACAGAAGGTCTGTCCTTAAAGGAAGTGGCCAAGGTTGGCAACTGGACATCCGGACAAGATCCACACACCAAAACCTGTGAGGCCATGCTGGTGCTATCAGAAACACATGCTCTTGTTCCATTATGATCTTGGAGATCACCCTTGGAAGAAGAACTAGAGGCGGAAATATGTAAGCAGGTTAGTAAAACCAAGGAACTGCTAAAGCATCCACCATCTCCGCCTGAGGTTCCCTAGACCTGGAAAGATATCTGGGAAGTTTCTTGTTTAGATGGGACGCCATGAGATCTATTTCTGGAAGACCCCACATCTGTACAATCTGACAAAATACATCTGGATGGAGAGACCACTCCCCTGGATGTAAAGTCTGACGGCTGAGATAATCTGCTTCCCAATTGTCTACACCTGGATTATGTATTGCAGAAATTAGACAGGAGTTGGATTCCACCCAAGAAAGTATTCAAGATACTTCTTTCATTGCTAAAGGACTGCGAGTCCCACCCTGATGATTGACATATGCCACAGTTGTGATATTGTCTGCCTGAAAACAAATAAATAATTCTCTCTTTAGTAGAGGCCAAGCCTGAAGAGCACTGAAAATAGCACAGAGTTCTACAATATTGATTCGCAACTTCGGCTCTTGAGAATTCCAAACCCCTTGTGCTGTCAGAGACCCCCAGACAGCTCCCCAACCTGTGAGACTTGCATCGGTTGAAATCACAGACCAGGAAGGACGAAAAAAAGAGGCCCCTTGAAGAATCCGATGATGGTCCAACCACCAGGACAGAGAGAGTTGAATGTTGGGATTTAAGTATATCCACTGTGATATCCGAGTATAATCCCTGCACCATTGATTCAGCATGCAAAGCTGCAGAGGTCTCATATGAAAATGAGCAAAGGGGATTGCGTCTGATGCTGCAGTCATGAGACCTAGAACTTACATGCACATAGCCATTGAAGGGAATTATCGAGACAGAAGGTTTTGACAGGCAGAAACTAATTTCATTTGTCTTTTGTCTTTTATCTGGAAACCTAAAAAGGTGACCCTTGTCTGAGGAATCAAGAAACTCTTTGGTAAATTGATTCTCCAACCATGTTTTTGAAGAAGCAACACAAGTTGATTTGTGTGAGATTCTGCTAAATGAAAAGATTGAGCCAGTACATATCATCCAAATAAGGAAACACCGCAATACCCTGCTCTCTGATTACAAATAGAAGGGCACCAGGAACCTTCGAAAAGATTATTGGAGCTGTTGCTAGGCCAAATGGAAGAGCAACAAATTGGTAATGCTTGTCTAGAAAAGAGAATCTCAGAAACCGATAGTGGTCTGGATGAATCGGAATGTGAAGATACGCATCCTCTAAGACTATAGAGGACATGTAATGACCTTGCTGAACAAAAGGCAGAATAGTCTTTATAGTCACAATCTTGAAAGTTGGGACCCTTACAAATAGATTCAAAAACTTCAGATCCAGAACTGGTATGAAAGAATTTTCCATCTTTGGGACAATAAATAGATTTGAATAAAAACCCAGACCCTGTTCCAGAAGTGGAACTGGTACAATTACTCCGGAAAGCTCTAGATCTGAAACACACTTCAGAAAGGCCTGAGCTTTTACAGGATTTGTTGGAACGTGAGAGAGAAAAAATCTTCTCACAGGAGGTCTTATTCTGAAACCTATTCGATGCCCCTGAGAGACAAAATTCTGAATCCAATGATTCTGAATGGAACATGCCCAAATGTCTTGAAATAATTTCAATCTGCCCCCCCACCAGCAAAACTGGATTGAGGGCCACATCTTCATGCAGTTTTGGGGGCTGGCTTTGGTTTCTTATAAGGCTTGGATTTATTCCAACTAGAAGATGGCTTCCAATTGGAGCCAGCGTCCTTAGGGGAAGGAGTGGTTTTCTGTTCTCTATTCTGACGAAAGGAATGAAACCCATTAGAAGCTTTAGATTTGCCCTTTGACTTTTTATCTTGGGGCAAAAAACTCTCTTCCCCCCAGTAATAGTGGAAATAATAGAATACAAATGGGAACCAAACAAATTATTACCCTGGAATGATAGAGATAGTAACCTATATTAGGATACAATGTCAGCATTCCATGATTTGAGCCATAAGGCTCTTCTAACTAAAATATCCAAAGACATAGATTTAATATCAATCTTTATGATATCAAAAATAGCATCACAGATAAAATGATTAGCATGTTGAAGCAAATGAACAATGCTATGCAAATCAGAATCTTTTTCCCGATGTGCTAAGCTATCCAACCAAAAGGTTGATGCAGCCGCAACATCAGCCATAGAAATGGCAGGTCTAGCCAGAATGTAAATAAGCTTTCCTTAGATAAGATTCAATTTTCCTATCTAAAAGGATCCTTAAAAGAGGTACTATCTTCCATAGGAATAGTAGTACGCTTAGCAAGAGTAGAAATAGCCCCATCAACCTTAGGGATTTTTTCCCCAAAACTCTAATTTAGCTACTGGCAAAGGATACAACTTTTTAAACCTTGAAGAAGGAACAAAAGAAGTACCAAGCTTAGACCATTCGTTAGCAATCACATCAGAAATAGCATCATGAACAGGAAAAACCTCTGGAGTAATCACAGGAGGTTTATAAACAGAATTTAAACATTTACTGGATTTATTATCAAGAGGACCAGACTCCTCAATATCAAAAGTTATCAACACTTCTTTTAACAAAGAACGAATATACTCAATCTTAAAAAGATAAGATGATTTATCAGTGTCAACGTCTGAAGTAGGATATTCTGAATCAGAGAGATCCTCATCAGAAGTGGATATATCAGTATGTTGTCAGTCATTAGAAATTTCATCAGTATTATGAGAAGTTTTAAAAGACCTTTTATGTTTATTTGAAGGCGGTATAGCAGCCATAGCCTTCTGTATCGCATCAGCAATATATTTTTTCATATCAACAGGGATATAATGTACTTTAGATGTTGAAGGAACAACAGATACTGTACTAGCACTAATAGAAACCATTTCTGCATGCAAAAACTTATTGTGACAACTGTTACATACTACAGCTGGAGATATAATCTCCACTATTTTACAACAGATACACTTAGCTTTGGTAGAACTGTGTTCAGGCAGCATGGTTCCTACAGCAGCTTCTGAGACAGGATCAGATTGAGACATCTTGTATAATGTAAAAGAAAAAATAACATTTAAAACAGAAATATCTTATTTCCACATATAGCAGTTTCAGGAATAGGAAAAAATGCAAATGCTAAAATTGACACACAAAAAAGCAAATAGCATAGCCCTCTGAGCATAAAGAAGGCAAGGAGCATATAGGAAGTGGAGTAAAAAATAAAAAACTTTTTTTGGCGGCAAGAAAGACGCACAACGCAAAAGGAAGTTTAGACATTTTTTGGCGCCAACAAACATCCAGAAACGATGCAACCTGCGTCATAACAAACACAATTTTGCGCCAGACAACCTAGCGTCAACTAAGGCGCAAGTCAAATTGGAAAAAAAGACTATACCCCAGGTAAGACAAACTTCCTAATACATGATTCCCATAACAAAACTGCTGGACTGGCATGGCAAATATAAGTAAAATACATATATTTAAAACGTTATATTAATATATAAAGCGCCAAACCATAGCTGAGAGTATCTTAAATAATGATACATACTTACCGAAAGACACCCACCCACATATAGCAGATAGCCAAACCAGTACTGAAAACTATCAGCAGAGGTAATGGTATATAAGAGTATATCGTCGATCTGAAAAGGGAGGTAGGAGATTAATCCCTACGACCGATAACAGAGAACCCTTGAAAAGATTTCCCGCAAGGAAAACCATAAAATCAATAGGCAATACTCTCTTCACATCCCTCTGACAAACATTGTACTCTGAGAGGAATTGGGCTTCAGAATGCTTAGAAGCGCTTATCATAGAAGAAATCATAAAAAATCACTCTCACTCTCTGTCTCACACTCTCTCACTCTCTGTCTCACCACAGCTTACAAGGGAAGGCAGCATATTGGCACAAGGTCTTCTCCTCCAGCCTCACCTTGTAAGCATATCCCCAGGCAAGTTTTTTACCAAAAACGCTTCCACTGCAAAAATGCTGGCGGCTCTAAATGAATCAACGGTTTAAATGAGAACTGCCTGTGAAGAGCGACCTTAATCAGTGCACATGCCTTGTCTTCTCTCTAAAAGCCTGCACTTTATCGCTCACTGTACTGTGTGCTGGCTTTTAGAGGGAGGATAGGGCAGATGTGCTGCCCCTCCCAAATCTGCTGCCCTAGGCACCAGCCTTGTTGGCCTAGGTCATAATACACCCCTGATGTATACAGAGTACTTCTAGGGAAAAGCAAGCAGGGTGTAACACACACTAACTTTAAGTTAGAGTTTTAAAACATATGTGCAAAACAATGGTTATAGCAGACCATAAAAAACATAATTTATGTAAGAACTTACCTGATAAATTCATTTCTTTCATATTAACAAGAGTCCATGAGCTAGTGACGTATGGGATATACATTCCTACCAGGAGGGGCAAAGTTTCCCAAACCTTAAAATGCCTATAAATACACCCCTCACCACACCCACAAATCAGTTTAACGAATAGCCAAGAAGTGGGGTGATAAGAAAAAAAGTGCGAAGCATATAAAATAAGGAATTGGAATAATTGTGCTTTATACAAAAAAATCATAACCACCACAAAAAAAGGGTGGGCCTCATGGACTCTTGTTAATATGAAAGAAATGAATTTATCAGGTAAGTTCTTACATAAATTATGTTTTCTTTCATGTAATTAACAAGAGTCCATGAGCTAGTGACGTATGGGATAATGACTACCCAAGATGTGGATCTTTCCACACAAGAGTCACTAGAGAGGGAGGGATAAAATAAAGACAGCCAATTCCTGCTGAAAATAATCCACACCCAAAATAAAGTTTAACAAAAAACATAAGCAGAAGATTCAAACTGAAACCGCTGCCTGAAGAACTTTTCTACCAAAAACTGCTTCAGAAGAAGAAAAGACATCAAAATGGTAGAATTTAGTAAAAGTATGCAAAGAGGACCAAGTTGCTGCTTTGCAGATCTGGTCAACCGAAGCTTCATTCCTAAACGCCCAGGAAGTAGATACTGACCTAGTAGAATGAGCTGTAATTCTCTGAGGCGGAATTTTACCCGACTCAACATAGGCAAGATGAATTAAAGATTTCAACCAAGATGCCAAAGAAATGGCAGAAGCTTTCTGGCCTTTCCTAGAACCGGAAAAGATAACAAATAGACTAGAAGTCTTACGGAAAGATTTCGTAGCTTCAACATAATATTTCAAAGCTCTAACAACATCCAAAGAATGCAATGATTTCTCCTTAGAATTCTTAGGATTAGGACATAATGAAGGAACCACAATTTCTCTACTAATGTTGTTGGAATTCACAACTTTAGGTAAAAATTCAAAAGAAGTTCGCAACACCGCCTTATCCTGATGAAAAATCAGAAAAGGAGACTCACACGAAAGAGCAGATAATTCAGAAACTCTTCTAGCAGAAGAGATGGCCAAAAGGAACAAAACTTTCCAAGAAAGTAATTTAATGTCCAATGAATGCATAGGTTCAAACGGAGGAGCTTGAAGAGCTCCCAGAACCAAATTCAAACTCCAAGGAGGAGAAATTGACTTAATGACAGGTTTTATACGAACCAAAGCTTGTACAAAACAATGAATATCAGGAAGAATAGCAATCTTTCTGTGAAAAAGAACAGAAAGAGCGGAGATTTGTCCTTTCAAAGAACTTGCGGACAAACCCTTATCTAAACCATCCTGAAGAAACTGTAAAATTCTCGGTATTCTAAAAGAATGCCAAGAAAAATGATGAGAAAGACACCAAGAAATATAAGTCTTCCAGACTCTATAATATATCTCTCGAGATACAGATTTACGAGCCTGTAACATAGTATTAATCACGGAGTCAGAGAAACCTCTATGACCAAGAATCAAGCGTTCAATCTCCATACCTTTAAATTTAAGGATTTCAGATCCGGATGGAAAAAAGGACCTTGTGACAGAAGGTCTGGTCTTAACGGAAGAGTCCATGGTTGGCAAGATGCCATCCGGACAAGATCCGCATACCAAAACCTGTGAGGCCATGCCGGAGCTATTAGCAGAACAAACGAGCATTCCCTCAGAATCTTGGAGATTACTCTTGGAAGAAGAACTAGAGGCGGAAAGATATAGGCAGGATGATACTTCCAAGGAAGTGATAATGCATCCACTGCCTCCGCCTGAGGATCCCGGGATCTGGACAGATACCTGGGAAGTTTCTTGTTTAGATGAGAGGCCATCAGATCTATCTCTGGGAGCCCCCACATTTGAACAATCTGAAGAAATACCTCTGGGTGAAGAGACCATTCGCCCGGATGCAACGTTTGGCGACTGAGATAATCCGCTTCCCAATTGTCTACACCTGGGATATGAACCGCAGAGATTAGACAGGAGCTGGATTCCGCCCAAACCAAAATTCGAGATACTTCTTTCATAGCCAGAGGACTGTGAGTCCCTCCTTGATGATTGATGTATGCCACAGTTGTGACATTGTCTGTCTGAAAACAAATGAACGATTCTCTCTTCAGAAGAGGCCAAAACTGAAGAGCTCTGAAAACTGCACGGAGTTCCAAGATATTGATCGGTAATCTCACCTCCTGAGATTCCCAAACTCCTTGTGCCGTCAGAGATCCCCACACAGCTCCCCAACCTGTGAGACTTGCATCTGTTGAAATTACAGTCCAGGTCGGAAGAACAAAAGAAGCCCCCTGAATTAAACGAAGGTGATCTGTCCACCACGTTAGAGAGTGCCGAACAATCTGTTTTAAAGATATTAATTGATATATCTTCGTGTAATCCCTGCACCATTGGTTCAGCATACAGAGCTGAAGTGGTCGCATGTGAAAACGAGCAAAGGGGATCGCGTCCGATGCAGCAGTCATAAGACCTAGAATTTCCATGCATAAGGCTACCGAAGGGAATGATTGAGACTGAAGGTTTCGACAGGCTGTAATCAGTTTTAGACGTCTCTTGTCTGTTAAAGACAGAGTCATGGACACTGAATCTATCTGGAAACCCAGAAAGGTTACCCTTGTTTGAGGAATCAAAGAACTTTTTGGTAAATTGATCCTCCAACCATGATCTTGAAGAAACAACACAAGTCGATTCGTATGAGACTCTGCTAAATGTAAAGACTGAGCAAGTACCAAGATATCGTCCAAATAAGGAAATACCACAATACCCTGTTCTCTGATTACAGACAGAAGGGCACCGAGAATCTTTGTGAAAATTCTTGGAGCTGTAGCAAGGCCAAACGGTAGAGCCACAAATTGGTAATGCTTGTCTAGAAAAGAGAATCTCAGGAACTGATAATGATCTGGATGAATCGGAATATGCAGATATGCATCCTGTAAATCTATTGTGGACATATAATTCCCTTGCTGAACAAAAGGCAATATAGTCCTTACAGTTACCATCTTGAACGTTGGTATCCTTACATAACGATTCAATAATTTTAGATCCAGAACTGGTCTGAAGGAATTCTCCTTCTTTGGTACAATGAAGAGATTTGAATAAAACCCCATCCCCTGTTCCGGAACTGGAACTGGCATAATTACTCCAGCCAACTCTAGATCTGAAACACAATTCAGAAATGCTTGAGCTTTCACTGGATTTACTGGGACATGGGAAAGAAAAAATCTCTTTGCAGGAGGTCTCATCTTGAAACCAATTCTGTACCCTTCTGAAACAATGTTCTGAATCCAAAGATTGTGAACAGAATTGATCCAAATTTCTTTGAAAAAACGTAACCTGCCCCCTACCAGCTGAACTGGAATGAGGGCCGTACCTTCATGTGAACTTAGAAGCAGGCTTTGCCTTTCTAGCAGGCTTGGATTTATTCCAGACTGGAGATGGTTTCCAAACTGAAACTGCTCCTGAGGACGAAGGATCAGGCTTTTGTTCTTTGTTGAAACGAAAGGAACGAAAACGATTGTTAGCCCTGTTTTTACCTTTAGACTTTTTATCCTGTGGTAAAAAAGTTCCTTTCCCACCAGTAACAGTTGAAATAATAGAATCCAACTGAGAACCAAATAATTTGTTTCCCTGGAAAGAAATGGAAAGTAGAGTTGATTTAGAAGCCATATCAGCATTCCAGGTCTTAAGCCATAAAGCTCTTCTGGCTAAGATAGCCAGAGACATAAACCTAACATCAACTCTAATAATATCAAAAATGGCATCACAGATGAAATTATTAGCATGCTGGAGAAGAATAATAATATCATGAGAATCACGATTTGTTACTTGTTGCGCTAGAGTTTCCAACCAAAAAGTTGAAGCTGCAGCAACATCAGCCAATGATATAGCAGGTCTAAGAAGATTACCTGAACATAGATAAGCTTTTCTTAGAAAAGATTCAATTTTTCTATCTAAAGGATCCTTAAACGAGGTACCATCTGACGTAGGAATGGTAGTACGTTTAAGCAAGGGTAGAAATAGCCCCATCAACTTTAGGGATTTTGTCCCAAAATTCTAACCTGTCAGGCGGAACAGGATATAATTGCTTAAAACGTTTAGAAGGAGTAAATGAATTACCCAATTTATCCCATTCCTTAGAAATTACTGCAGAAATAGCATTAGGAACAGGAAAGACTTCTGGAATAACCGCAGGAGCTTTAAAAACCTTATCCAAACGTATAGAATTAGTATCAAGAGGACTAGAATCCTCTATTTCTAAAGCAATTAGTACTTCTTTAAGTAAAGAGCGAATAAATTCCATCTTAAATAAATATGAAGATTTATCAGCATCAATCTCTGAGATAGAATCCTCTGAACCAGAAGAGTCCAAAGAATCAGAATGATGGTGTTCATTTAAAAATTCATCTGTAGAGAGAGAAGATTTAAAAGACTTTTTACGTTTACTAGAAGGAGAAATAACAGACAAAGCCTTCTTTATGGATTCAGAAACAAAATCTCTTATGTTATCGGGAACATTCTGCACCTTAGATGTTGAGGGAACTGCAACAGGCAATGGTACATCACTAAAGGAAATATTATCTGCTTTAACAAGTTTGTCATGACAATTATTACAAACAACAGCTGGAGGAATAGCTACCAAAAGTTTACAGCAGATACACTTAGCTTTGGTAGATCCAGCAGGCAGTGGTTTTCCTGTAGTATCTTCTGGCTCAGATGCAACGTGAGACATCTTGCAATATGTAAGAGAAAAAACAACATATAAAGCAAAATAGATCAAATTCCTTATAAGACAGTTTCAGGAATGGGAAAAAATGCCAAACATCAAGCTTCTAGCAACCAGAAGCAAATGAAAAATGAGACTGAAATAATGTGGAGACAAAAGCGACGCCCATATTTTTTGGCGCCAAAAAGAATTTTTTGCGCCAAAAAAGTCCGCGCCAAGAATGACGCAATAAAATGAAGCATTTTCAGCCCCCGCGAGCCTAACAGCCCACAGGGAAAAAAGTCAAATTTTTGAGGTAAGAAAAATATGATAATTTAAAGCATAATCCCAAATATGAAACTGACTGTCTGGAAATAAGGAAAGTTGAACATTCTGAGTCAAGGCAAATAAATGTTTGAATACATATATTTAGAACTTTATAAATAAAGTGCCCAACCATAGCTTAGAGTGTCACAGAAAATAAGACTTACTTACCCCAGGACACTCATCTACATGTTTGTAGAAAGCCAAACCAGTACTGAAACGAGAATCAGTAGAGGAAATGGTAAATATAAGAGTATATCGTCGATCTGAAAAGGGAGGTAAGAGATGAATCTCTACGACCGATAACAGAGAACCTTATGAAATAGACCCCGTAGAAGGAGATCACTGCATTCAATAGGCAATACTCTCTTCACATCCCTCTGACATTCACTGCACGCTGAGAGGAAAACCGGGCTCCAACTTGCTGCGGAGCGCATATCAACGTAGAATCTAGCACAAACTTACTTCACCACCTCCCTTGGAGGCAAAGTTTGTAAAACTGATTTGTGGGTGTGGTGAGGGGTGTATTTATAGGCATTTTAAGGTTTGGGAAACTTTGCCCCTCCTGGTAGGAATGTATATCCCATACGTCACTAGCTCATGGACTCTTGTTAATTACATGAAAGAAATAAGGTTGTGTCTCACATAATCTATAGTGGATATTTATCTGAAAATACACACATATAAATTGAGTGAGTGGAGTTTAATATGAGAGCTAAAACTGTTGTGGCCAATATAAGTGAGTTAGATTGTGGTTCTCACCAAAAGGAGTAATTAAATGGTTAACAGTCTTAGGTCTAAAGATTTAGGACTGCATAAAAGAAAAAAAGAGTAAAAAGTATAATAAAAGGAAAAAATAGGATTGTAGCAAACAATAAGAATGAGACAAAAATACCAAAGAGATAATGTCCAGCAAACAAAAGAAAAAGTAACGTTTTTGTGAAAAAATGAGTATAGTAACAAAATGGTTTTATGACAAAAATACTTAGCAAGAAGTGTCCAGCAAAGACTCACCTCCGGAGGGAGAAAAGGTTAACAATGGTGGTTCAGTGGTTATATTTAGGCAAACCGCTGGAGTAGTTTGAGGGGAGAGCAGCTTACAGAGCTGCAGCGTCCTGGTCTGTGTAAACCGGAAGTGCGGAGGTCCGTGAAACCGGAAGTGGTGAGATTACACGCAGACAGCGTGTGAGAAGGCACACAGGGAAGTCAGAGTCCTCAGTGAGAGCGGCTGTGCAGGGAAGCATGCAAACTTCAATACCAAGCAAGGTATTGAATGTTGCAGGCTCCTTTATAGCCAGGTCTCAGGTATAGAGAGTGTCTCCTTAAAGAGACAGGCTTTTGGGTATTATGACAGGGTACCCCCTCTAAGGAACCACTCCGTGGTTCATGGTTTCGGTCTGGATGGATGTCGACGGTGAAACAGAGATACTAGTCTGAGAGATTAACTGAAGGCTCCCAGGAATCCTCCTCATGGGGATAGCCCTTCCAGTGGATCAAATACTGGAGTCTACCAGATACTTTACGAGAGTCCAGGATGTTTTCAACCTCGTACTCTACTTCAGGAGCTAGAGGGGGTTCATCCACAGAAGATGGTGAATGATTCCTAAGTGCCTGATATGGCTTTAGAAGAGAGACGTGAAAGGTTGGGTGGATACGATAATGTGAGGGTAGAAGTAAGGTCACAGCGTTGTCATTGATAACCTTAGTTACAGGAAAAGGTCCAATAAATAATTTGTTGAACTTGCACAGTGAGACGTAGGTTTCTCGTGGATAGCCATACCAAGTCTCCAAGATTGTAGGTAGGGGAGGCTCTATGTCGGAGATCATAATAATGTTTATGACGTGCTTGGGCCTTTTTGATGTTTTCTGAAAGTAATGTAAAGGATTCCGAAATGGAGTTAGTGAAATCATTAATTATAGGACAATCACTTTCCCTTTCGAGGGGTAGGCAAAATGACGGGTGGAATCCGTAATTGGCATGGAAAGGTGTGTCTTTGATTGAAGTGTGATATGTATTGTTATGAGCAAATTCTGCGATAGGGAGCAAATCATTCCAATTATCCTGTTGTTGTGTATAGAAACAACGGATATATTCCTCCAACCACTGGTTGGTACGCTCCGTCTGCCCGTTGGTCTGGGGGTGAAAAGCAGATGATAACCTTTGATCAATCTCAAGGGTTTTACATAGCTGTTTCCAAATGTGCGAAGTAAATTGTGTCCCTCTGTCAGTTGTGATAGAAGAGGGTACTCCATGTAATTTGATTATATTTTTAAGCAACAAAGTCACTGTTTCCATGCTGGTGGGCAGCTTATGGAAAGGGACAAAATGGGACATTTTCGTCAATAGATCAACCACTACCATAATTGTGTTGTTACCACCGGATTTGGGTAGTTCAACAATAAAATCTATGGCTATTTCACTCCATAGTCTTTTGGGTACTGGAAGTGAAAGAAGATAACCTGGAGGGTGTCTTCTATCTTTTTTACATGTGGTACATATCTTACAAGTTGATATGTGTTTTTGTACATCATAAATCATTCTGGGCCACCAGTACAGTCGCTTAAGCAGTCTGTGAGTCTTGTTAACTCCTGGGTGTCCAGAGAATTTGGAATCATGTACCTGTTCAAGTATAAATGATCTCATGTTTGGAGGGATATATGCCCTACCTTGATAACAAAGTAACCCATCAGATTTAGGAGTTAGATTATATGTATCTTTTGTTGTGTCGATGGCTTGTTCACTCTTTAATTTATCTGAGAAATCTATGATACCACCTATAATGAATTTAGGGGAAATAAGAGTACCTGTGTGAAGAACCTGATGGGGTTTTGGAGGCAGCCTGGATAGGATGTCTGCTTTTGTGTTTAGGGAAGCCGTCTTATATGTAATGATGTAGTTGAACCTTGAAAAGAAAAGACTCCATCTGACCTGTCTAGATGTGAGTGTTCGGTTGGTTTTGAGATACTGTAAGTTTCCATGATCAGTATAGATAATGATAGGGTCAGCGGTTCCCTCTAATAAATGTCTCCAATTAACTAAGGCACTTTTCATGGCGAGCAGTTCTTTCTCCCCTACGTGATAGTTTAGTTCAGAAGATGTGAGAACACGGGAGTAATATGCTATTGGATGTAATTTATTGGTGGTTTTGGATTTTTGGGAGAGTACAGCCCCAATTGCATGTTCAGATGCATCTACTTCAAGAGTGTACTGAGAGAGAGGGTCAGGATAAGCAAGAATAGGAGCTGTAATAAACGCATTTTTTAAATAATTGAAGGCATCATTAGCCGAGGGGGACCACACAAAAGGTATATGATCTTTAGTAAGATTAGTTAGGGGTTTAGCAATGTGAGAGAACCCTTTAATAAACTTTCGATAGAAATTCGAAAACCCTAGAAATTTTTGTACATTCTTTTTATTGTGTGGTATGGGCCAATCAATTATTGCTTGAACTTTTGAATTTTCCATCTGAACCCCTTTTGATGAGATATGGTACCCCAGGAATGTGATCTCATTGCTATGAAATATACATTTTCAGCTTTCACGTAGAGTTTATGTGCTTGTAAACGTGCCAAGACTGTTCTTACATGTTTTACGTGTTCTATCAAAGTGTTAGAGAAGATTAATATGTCATCAAGATATATTACTAGGAAGGTGTCCAATATATCCCTAAAAATGTCATTTATATAACGTTGAAACGTTGCAGGGGCATTACAAAGCCCGAATGGCATTACCGTATACTCATAAAGTCCATACCTCGTACGGAACGCCGTCAGCCACTCATCGCCTGAACGCATACGGATAAGGTTGTAAGCACCTCTGAGGTCAAGTTTGGTGAAGATAGATGACCCATTCAATCTTTCTATAAGTTCAGGGATGAGCGGCAGAGGGTAACGGTCTTTCACAGTACGTTTATTGAGCTCACGGTAATCCACAATAGGCCTGATGGTTTTGTCTTTGTTGGTCACAAAGAAAATGCCCGCACCTGCAGGAGAGGTGGAAGGTCTTATGAATCCTTTTCTAAGGTTTTCATTTATGTATTCTTTTAATCTTACGAATTCGGTTTGGGATAGAGGAAAGATATGCCCATATGGGATGTCCGACCCTGGTATAAGTTCTATGGGGCAGTCATACTCTCTATGGGGTGGTAGAGATTCTGCCTCTACTTTATCAAAAACTAATGAAAAATCATGATACTGATGGGGTATTAACCCTTCATCTTGGTTAATGTGGAGTATAGAGTGAGGAAGTAGACAAGTAGAATTACAGTAGGGTGAGTTGAATTCTATTGTGTTTTGTTTCCAATGAATCATAGGTTGGTGTTGTCTTAGCCAGTGTAGCCCAAGTATGACCGGGAACATAGGAGAGGTGATTATATCAAAGGAGATGTATTCTTGGTGGTTATTGTGAATGTTAACAAGCAAGGGAATTGTTTGGTGTGTGATGGGACCTGTAGATAAACAATTACCATCAATCAAACGTACTGCAACAGGATTTTCTTTCACAACAAACGGTATATTTTTATTTTTTACTATAGAGATATCAATGTAATTGGCATAAGCGCCAGAGTCCACAACGGCTTCAAGGTTTAGTCGCTGTCTTTCCCACTGTAACGAGATGGGAACTAATAAGTAAGTTGGTTTATGAGTAGAAAGTGTGAAATTGTGTAGAGTACAAATTGACTCACCAGATTTCTGTCTCTTCAAAGATGGGCAGTCTGTGACTGAATGATCCTTGGAGGCACAATACATGCAGAGAGCATGTTCCTTGCGATGAGACTTTTCCTCTGGGGTTAGCGGTCCTTTAATGAACCCAATATCCATGGCCTCTGCATTACCCCTTGGGCTATATGTCACAGGACGGGATGGATGATATCTGGCTACTGTGTCATGTGTTTGTTTCTCTAATCTCCTCTCTCTGAATCTCCTATCAATCTTAATAGTAAGGGCCATTAATGCCTCTAGAGAATCTGGGAGATCAATTCTAACTAGTTCATCTTTTATGGGGTCTGATAGACCTAATCTAAACTGATTTATTAATGAAATTTGGTTCCATTGTGTGTCTCTTTGCCAGATCTTGAATTCGGAGATATAGTCTTCTACATGTCTTTTATTCTGCTTTAGACTACGTAATGTATTTTCTGCTGTCAATTGTTTATGAGGATCCTCATACAGATCAGACATTGCTCTAAAGAATTCATCAACTGATTCAAGTATGGGGTCATTAGATTCATACAGGGAGTCCGCCCAAGCACGGGGTTCTCCTTTTAAATAGGAAATTATAGTCAGAATTTTAACTCTTTCGGTAGGAAATGTTTTCGGTTTTAATGTAATAAACATTCTGCAGGCATTGTAAAACTGTCTAAAAGTTTTTCTATCGCCTGAGAAGTGTTCAGGGGGGCTGATAGGTGGTTCAGGAGGAACAGGAGGAGAGTTAAACCCTTCTTTTATAATCCCTTTTAGGGTTAAATTCTCTGAGTGTAGTTCTCTAAGACCCTGTGTCAACTGATCTACCTTATGGGAGAGTTCCATGACATGAGCCTGTAGGTCATCAGGGTTCAGCATTCTGTTTTTTAAGGCTTGGTATTCTGTAACACACACTAACTTTAAGTTAGAGTTTTAAAACATATATGTGCAAAACAATGGTTATAGCAGACCATGAAAATAAGGTTGTGTCTCACATAATCTATAGTGGATATTTATCTGAAAATACACACATATAAATTGAGTGAGTGGAGTTTAATATGAGAGCTAAAACTGTTGTGGCCAATATAAGTGAGTTAGATTGTGGTTCTCACCAAAAGGAGTAATTAAATGGTTAACAGTTTTAGGTCTAAAGATTTAGGACTGCATAACAGAAAAAAGAGTAAAAAGTATAATAAAAGGAAAAAATAGGATTGTAGCAAACAATAAGAATGAGACAAAAATACCAAAGAGATAATGTCCAGCAAACAAAAGAAAAAGTAACGTTTTTGTGAAAAAATGAGTATAGTAACAAAATGGTTTTATGACAAAAATACTTAGCAAGAAGTGTCCAGCAAAGACTCACCTCCGGAGGGAGAAAAGGTTAACAATGGTGGTTCAGTGGTTATATTTAGGCAAACCGCTGGAGTAGTTTGAGGGGAGAGCATCTTACAGAGCTGCAGCGTCCTGGTCTGTGTAAACCGGAAGTGCGGAGGTCCATGAAACCGGAAGTGGTGAGATTACACGCAGACAGCGTGTGAGAAGGCACACAGGGAAGTCAGAGTCCTCAGTGAGAGCGGCTGTGCAGGGAAGCATGCAAACTTCAATACCAAGCAAGGTATTGAATGTTGCAGGCTCCTTTATAGCCAGGTCTCAGGTATAGAGAGTGTCTCCTTAAAGAGACAGGCTTTTGGGTATTATGACACAGGGATACTTGCCTAGATGTGCTAATTACCTATGCAACAATTCTAAATGACTTAATTTTAGCTATAATCTATATTTGATATAAGTTAAAAATAATCTGTAGCGCCACCCAATGGCTGAATATATAGGTAGCAACTGAGATTAGGATTAGTCGTTAAGTGACCACTATAAATTTCCAATCATTCACAGATAAAATTCATATATATCCTTAACCTCCTATAACGGAAAAAATGCAGTAACTCAATAAGCTCATCCAATGGATTATACTCTTATACAAATACTCCAATATTGCAAAATGAATTTAAACACAACATATGTGCACAACACATCACTATGCTGCTGCAGTTCAAAGATGCACCTCAAATAAGTTGCCAGAGTAAACAAATACCTCTATTATATATACTATATAATTAGTTTCAGTAAAGTCTTCTTCTTCTGAGAAATATGCTAATAAAGTTTACTACCTTCAAAGTCACTAAAGTCTTAATATAAAAATCAAATAAAACGAATCTAAGTGCTAGTGTAGTATCAAACACTCAGGACCTATTAGTTAAAATTTCTCTTTATATTTACCAAACGGAAAATAACACAAAAAACTCATATTAGGCTATACATATAAAAAAATGTTACATTACACGAATAGTGTGACATAGCATGAATATAGTTGCAAATCATGAACACATTAAAAAAACATTAACAATTGTTACAGTTAGCTGCAGTGGCGGATACAATTCAACCTCGATTAGTCCACGATTTAGTTGTAAATTCAAATAAAGGGCTCCTTTTCCCAGCGTTTCTAAAAAACAAAACAGAAAGGACAAGGGATCCTTGTCAAACGTATGGCAAAGTATTTCACAATAAGGTGCCTTTAGTTACTTACACCATAGTTCTGGTGATCGTGGATGAAAAATCAAATCCAGACTGTTCCTTCTAGTCCTCCTTTGGTTATGGGGACTTTCGATAGACTTGCTTTCTTTGTTTTCCTCCAAAAGAAAGAGCCGGTTTCTTCTTTTTCCTTGCCGCTCTCAGATTCACTGTGGGCAAACTACGGATACCCTGATGGGTCTGAACTTAGAGTAACGCGTTTCGGCATCAAGCCTTTCTTAAACTTTGAGAAAGGCTTGAAGCAGAAACGTCTGAGGCATTTGACTGACAGAATTAAACATTTATGGTATTGTTTTTATAAATTATGTTGGGTGGCTTTGAAAATACATTTGTGTCCTGCACTTGATTTCTAATAAGCAATACCAAGTTTATAAACTATTCTGGGCTAGATTACAAGTGGAGAGTAAATTAAGAATAGAGCACAGTCTGGCATAACAAATAAATGGTAAAAAAAGGTTTACCAGAGTATCTTAAAGCAGGACACATTTTTTGAGTGCCACTATTTTCTGTTCAAATTACAAGTGGTGAGTTGAGTGCTTGAGCACGAGAAATATTTAGCGCTTTTGGAGACTTGAAGTAAAGTGTTAATGCTTCAATATATGCATAACAAAACAACATGTATAATACATTAAAATAAAGTGATTTAAAGGGATATGGCACATGATCAGGTGCTGAACTAGGAAGGGCTCAAAGTTATATACTATATGTAGGTGTGTTAGTGTGTGTGCATAGTGAGCCCTAGATTTCTGCTTGAGTGTTAATCTATTACTTCCAACTTGTAATAGAGCACAAAAATAAAATAGCTATTGATTTTACTTGAGCGATACTAGCACACAATAGCGCTAATACTTTTTAGCTCCACTTGTAATCTAGGCCCCTGTGTTTTAATAGTTACTACTTTCAGATAACTTCTATAGACTGGGATGTTAGGTACTGGATCATCACAATCAAAGTTTGGACAAATAGGAGCTGTAAGGCCCAACAATGGGGCTTTAATGATTTGTGCAATGTTAAAGCATTTTGAGATTACCACAGGCAAACTAGGACAAAATTCAGAACAATGTAGAGGTATAAAATCTAAATATATAATACAGTAACAGATAAGGTATGTTTCCATCATAACATCATAGAAATCATTTGTAAAATACATTTAAAGAAGTGACAAACTGGAATTTTAGATCCAGTCGAAACCGGAAGATAAATTCAGGATTAAAAAAAATTCTAGTCATTAAAGCAGTTCCTTTTATCTTCCTTTGCCTGCTTGCCAAGTACACTGTACATCACACGTACTATAAATTAAGGAAGTCAATCTTCAAAAACGCACACTAATAACAAGTATATATTACAGCTAAAATGTACATTTAATGTATAACATACTAACATATTTACTGTAAAAAATACTAAATATAATAAAAATAGCCTGCAAATAACTTATAGGTATTCTTCCTAATACACCAAACATTAATAAAATCATAAAAAAAAAAAAATATCAATAAATAAACAAACAAATGTATAGACATTGTATCTAGCTATGGCCTTACTTTGTAATTGAAGATGTGGGACATTTGCTGTGTTTTTGAATTGTGAATGCTGATGCACATATGACCACAGCAAAACAGAATTTATGCTTACCTGATAAATTACTTTCTCCAACGGTGTGTCCGGTCCACGGCGTCATCCTTACTTGTGGGATATTCTCTTCCCCAACAGGAAATGGCAAAGAGTCCCAGCAAAGCTGGTCACATGATCCCTCCTAGGCTCCGCCCACCCCAGTCATTCGACCGACGGACAGGAGGAAATATATATAGGAGAAACCATATGATACTGTGGTGACTGTAGTTAGAGAAAATAATTCATCAGACCTGATTAAAAAACCAGGTCGGGCCGTGGACCGGACACACCGTTGGAGAAAGTAATTTATCAGGTAAGCATAAATTCTGTTTTCTCCAACATTGGTGTGTCCGGTCCACGGCGTCATCCTTACTTGTGGGAACCAATACCAAAGCTTTAGGACACGGATGAAGGGAGGGAGCAAATCAGGTCACCTAAACGGAAGGCACCACAGCTTGCAAAACCTTTCTCCCAAAAATAGCCTCCGAAGAAGCAAAAGTATCAAATTTGTAAAATTTGGCAAAAGTGTGCAGTGAAGACCAAGTCGCTGCCTTACATATCTGGTCAACAGAAGCCTCGTTCTTGAAGGCCCATGTGGAAGCCACAGCCCTAGTGGAGTGAGCTGTGATTCTTTCAGGAGGCTGCCGTCCGGCAGTCTCATAAGCCAATCGGATAATGCTTTTAAGCCAAAAGGAAAGAGAGGAGGAAGTCGCTTTTTGACCTCTCCTTTTACCAGAATAAACAACAAACAAGGAAGATGTTTGTCTGAAATCTTTAGTAGCCTCTAAATAGAATTTTAGAGCACGGACTACGTCCAAATTGTGTAACAAACGTTCCTTCTTTGAAACTGGATTCGGACACAAAGAAGGTACAACTATCTCCTGGTTAATATTTTTGTTGGAAACAACTTTCGGAAGAAAACCAGGCTTAGTACGCAAAACCACCTTATCTGCATGGAACACCAGATAGGGCGGAGAACACTGCAGAGCAGATAACTCTGAAACTCTTCTAGCAGAAGAAATTGCAACCAAAAACAAAACTTTCCAAGATAATAACTTAATATCTACGGAATGTAAGGGTTCAAACGGAACCCCTTGAAGAACTGAAAGAACTAGATTTAGACTCCAGGGAGGAGTCAAAGGTCTGTAAACAGGCTTGATCCTAACCAGAGCCTGAACAAATGCTTGAACATCTGGCACAGCTGCCAGTCTTTTGTGAAGTAAAACAGATAAAGCAGAGATCTGTCCCTTCAGAGAACTTGCAGATAATCCTTTCTCCAAACCTTCTTGTAGAAAGGATAGAATCTTAGGAATTTTTATCTTGTTCCATGGGAATCCTTTAGATTCACACCAACAGATATATTTTTTCCATATTTTATGGTAAATTTTTCTAGTTACAGGCTTTCTAGCCTGAATCAGAGTATCTATTACAGAATCTGAAAACCCACGCTTTGATAAAATCAAGCGTTCAATCTCCAAGCCGTCAGTTGGAGGGAAACCAGATTCGGATGTTCGAATGGACCCTGAACAAGAAGGTCCTGTCTCAAAGGTAGCTTCCATGGTGGAGCCGATGACATATTCACCAGGTCTGCATACCAAGTCCTGCGTGGCCACGCAGGAGCTATCAAGATCACCGAGGCCCTCTCCTGATTGATCCTGGCTACCAGCCTGGGGATGAGAGGAAACGGTGGGAATACATAAGCTAGGTTGAAGGTCCAAGGTGCTACTAGTGCATCTACTAGGGTCGCCTTGGGATCCCTGGATCTGGACCCGTAGCAAGGAACCTTGAAGTTCTGACGAGACGCCATCAGATCCATGTCTGGAATGCCCCATAATTGAGTTATTTGGGCAAAGATTTCCGGATGGAGTTCCCACTCCCCCGGATGGAATGTCTGACGACTCAGAAAATCCGCTTCCCAATTTTCCACTCCTGGGATGTGGATCGCAGACAAGTGGCAGGAGTGATCCTCCGCCCATTGAATTATCTTGGTCACTTCTTTCATCGCCAGGGAAGTCCTTGTTCCCCCCTGATGATTGATATATGCAACGGTCGTCATGTTGTCTGACTGAAACCTTATGAATTTGGCCTTTGCTAGTTGAGGCCAAGCTCTGAGAGCATTGAATATCGCTCTCAGTTCCAGAATGTTTATCGGGAGAAGAGACTCTTCCCAAGACCATAGACCCTGAGCTTTCAGGGATTCCCAGACCGCGCCCCAGCCCACTAGGCTGGCGTCGGTCGTGACAATGACCCACTCTGGTCTGCGGAAGCTCATTCCCTGTGACAGATTGTCCAGGGTCAGCCACCAACGGAGTGAATCTCTGGTCTTTTGATCTACTTGAATCGTCGGAGACAAGTCTGTATAATCCCCATTCCACTGTCTGAGCATGCACAGTTGTAATGGTCTTAGATGAATTCGTGCAAAAGGAACTATGTCCATTGTTGCAACCATCAATCCTATTACTTCCATGCACTGCGCTATGGAAGGACGAGGAACAGAATGAAGTACTTGACAAGAGCTTAGAAGTTTTGATTTTCTGACCTCTGTCAGAAAAATCCTCATTTCTAAGGAATCTATTATTGTTCCCAAGAAGGGAACTCTTGTTGACGGGGACAGAGAACTTTTTTCTTTGTTCACCTTCCATCCGTGAGATCTGAGAAAGGCTAGGACGATGTCCGTATGAGCCTTTGCTTTTGACAGGGACGACGCTTGAATCAGGATGTCGTCCAAGTAAGGTACTACTGCAATGCCCCTTGGTCTTAGAACCGCTAGAAGGGACCCTAGTACCTTTGTGAAAATCCTTGGAGCAGTGGCTAATCCAAATGGAAGTGCCTCAAACTGGTAATGCTTGTCCAGAAAAGCGAACCTTAGGAACTGATGATGTTCCTTGTGGATAGGAATATGTAGGTACGCATCCTTTAAATCCACGGTAGTCATAAATTGATTTTCCTGGATAGTAGGTAGGATCGTTCGAATAGTTTCCATTTTGAACGATGGTACCTTGAGAAATTTGTTTAGGATCTTTAGATCCAAAATTGGTCTGAATGTTCCCTCTTTTTTGGGAACTATGAACAGATTGGAATAAAATCCCATTCCTTGTTCTCTTATTGGAACTGGATGTATCACTCCCATCTTTAACAGGTCTTCTACACAATGTAAGAATGCCTGTCTCTTTATTTGGTTTGAAGATAATTGAGACCTGTGGAACCTTCCCCTTGGGGGTAGTTCCTTGAATTCCAGGAGATAACCTTGAGAAACTATTTCTAGCGCCCAAGGATCCTGAACATCTCTTGCCCAAGCCTGAGCAAAGAGAGAAAGTCTGCCCCCCACTAGATCCGGTCCCGGATCGGGGGCTATCCCTTCATGCTGTTTTGGTAGCAGTGGTAGGCTTCTTGGCCTGCTTACCCTTGTTCCAGCCTTGCATTGGTTTCCAGGCTGGTTTGGGTTGTGAAGTATTACCCTCTTGCTTAGAGGATACAGAATTAGAGACTGGTCCGTTTCTGCGAAAGGGACGAAAATTAGGCTTATTATTAGCCTTAAAAGACCTATCCTGTGGGAGGGCGTGGCCCTTTCCCCCAGTGATGTCTGAAATAATCTCTTTCAAATCAGGTCCAAATAATGTTTTACCTTTGAAAGGAATGTTAAGCAATTTTGTCTTGGAAGACACATCCGCTGACCAAGACTTTAGCCAAAGCACTCTGCGCGCCACGACAGCAAACCCTGAATTTTTCGCCGCTAATCTAGCTAATTGCAAAGCGGCATCTAAAACAAAAGAGTTAGCCAATTTAAGTGCTTGAACTCTGTCCATAACCTCCTCATACGAAGATTCTTTACTGAGCGATTTTTCTAGTTCCTCGAACCAGAAACACGCTGCCGTAGTGACAGGAACAATGCATGAAATTGGTTGTAGAAGGTAACCTTGCTGTACAAAAATCTTTTTAAGCAAACCCTCTAATTTCTTATCCATAGGATCTTTGAAAGCACAACTATCTTCGATAGGAATAGTAGTGCGTTTGTTTAGAGTAGAAACCGCCCCCTCGACCTTGGGGACTGTCTGCCATAAGTCCTTTCTGGGGTCGACTATAGGAAATAATTTCTTAAATATAGGGGGGGAACAAAAGGTATGCCGGGCCTTTCCCACTCTTTATTTACTATGTCCGCCACCCGCTTGGGTATAGGAAAAGCGTCGGGGGGCACCGGAACCTCTAGGAACTTGTCCATCTTACATAATTTCTCTGGAATGACCAAATTGTCACAATCATCCAGAGTAGATAACACCTCCTTAAGCAGTGCGCGGAGATGTTCTAATTTAAATTTAAATGTCACAACATCAGGTTCAGCTTGATGAGAAATTTTTCCTGAATCTGAAATTTCTCCATCAGACAAAACCTCCCTCATGGCCCCTTGAGATTGGTGTGAGGGTATGTCAGAACAGTTATCATCAGCGTCCTCTTGCTCTTCAGTGTTTAAAACAGAGCAATCGCGCTTTCTCTGATAAGTAGGCATTTTGGATAAAAGATTTGCTATGGAGTTATCCATTACAGCCGTTAATTGTTGCATGGTAATAAGTATTGGCGCACTAGATGTACTAGGGGCCTCCTGTGTGGGCATAACTGGTGTAGACACAGTAGGGGATGATGTAGTATCATGTTTACTCCCCTCATTTGAGGAATCATCTTGGGCAATATCATTATCTGTTGCATTACTGTCCTTACTTTGTTTGGACACTATGGCACAATTATCACATAAATATAAATGGGGAGACACATTGGCTTTCATACATATAGAACATAGCTTATCTGATGGTACAGACATGTTAAACAGGCTTAAACTTGTCAACAAAGCACAAAAAACGTTTTAAAATAAAACCGTTACTGTCACTTTAAATTTCAAACTGAAAACACTTTATTACTGAATATGTGAAAAAGTATGAAGGAATTGTTCACCACAGTGTCTTAAAGCATTAAAAGTATTGCACACCAAATTTCAGAGCTTTAACCCTTAAATTAACGGAACCGGAGCCGTTTTTACATTTAACCCCTATACAGTCCCAGAATGAGGCTCTGTCTATAACTAGAAAGGCCCCCATCTGAAAAAGGTGTCCAACACAGTGCCTGCCGTTTTTCTAAACGTTCCCCAAGATTATAATACCAATAATTAGTTAGAATCTGCATAATATGCCTAGTAAAGCAATTGTTTTAGCCCAGAAAAATGTCTACCAGTTTTGAAGCCCTTTTTGAAGCCCTTTATTCTTTTATGTTTAACTAAGAAAATGGCTTACCGGTCCCCATGAGGGGAAATGACAGCCTTCCAGCATTACATGGTCTTGTTAGAAATATGGCTAGTCATACCTTAAGCAGAAAAGACTGCTAACTGTTTCCCCCAACTGAAGTTACTTCATCTCAACAGTCCTGTGTGGAAACAGCAATCGATTTTAGTTACTGTCTGCTAAAATCATCTTCCTCTTACAAACAGAAATCTTCATCCTTTTCTGTTTCAGAGTAAATAGTACATACCAGCACTATTTTAAAATAACAAACACTTGATAGAAGAATAAAACTACATTTAAACACCAAAAAACTCTTAACCATCTCCGTGGAGATGTTGCCTGTGCAACGGCAAAGAGAATGACTGGGGTGGGCGGAGCCTAGGAGGGATCATGTGACCAGCTTTGCTGGGACTCTTTGCCATTTCCTGTTGGGGAAGAGAATATCCCACAAGTAAGGATGACGCCGTGGACCGGACACACCAATGTTGGAGAAATGTGGTCTACATACAGTATACAATAAAACGTTTTTCCCTTTATGCAATTAATAATGGTCATTAATTCCTTGAAATCTTACTTTAGAAGTGATGGCATAATGTCACTGTTAATAAATGAGAAAGATATTCCATTAGCATTTCCTTCCTGAAATTGAGTCATATGATTAAAAACTGTTGAAGTCTTATAGCTATCTTACTGTAATCTTACTTAGTTCTGCAGAAATATGAACGATTTTGCTCATATTGCTTGTAACACTTCCATAGTAATGAAGGACCTGGCCTTTTAGTATTTTATTTCTGTATTTTGTTATACATTTGTTACCTATTTAATTTCTCATTTTGATACACATTGTAAAATATTTTGTTAGCTTCATATTGGAGCCTAACACTTATTGCTCGAATGCTAACACCAACAGGAATTAATATTTAACATTCCAATGTTCTTCACATACAGAATTTGTTATATACATGAAGAATTAGTGTACCCCTGTCAGGTTTGAGCACATAAACACTAATTCTTCATGTGCACTAACCCGACATGAGTTATATTAAAGGGATAGGAAAATCAAAATTAAACTAGCATGATTCAGATAGAGCATGCAATTTTAAGACACGTTTAAATTCAATTCTATTTTCAAATGTGTTTTTTACTCTTGGTATCCCTTGTTGAAAAAGTATATGCACATATCCTACACTAGTGAGAGCTGCTGCTAATTGGTGCCTGCACACATTTGTCTCTTGTGATTGGTGAACTAGAGGTGTTCACCTTGCTGCCAGTAGTAGGATAACAAGAGAACTAAGAAAATTTGATATTGGAAGTAAATTGGAAAGTTGTTTAAAATTGTATGTTCTATCCAAATCATGAAAGAAAATTTCCTGTCCCTTTAAGGTGTGTTATGCATTTAATATAAAAAATAATAATAATTAATGCAAGTTATTATACTTGTACTAAAATAATCTAAACAATCCATAGAATATATAAATATTTTACAGTATCTATAATAGTTTTAAATTATTATTTTTTCAATATTTTATATTTAAAATTGACATAACGCGCCTTAAGATAACTAATTCTTTATGTGCGCTAACCCACCAACGCGTTAGACCTAAAAAAACTAAACCCAAAGGGCGTTAGATATTCTACATTTCAATTTTCTTCACATAGAAAAAAATTACATTTTTATTATTAAATATATATCTCTAATAATGTTAATGTGAACTATATATCTATACCTATATAGATATATATAGATATATATAGATTTATTATATACACACATATACAGTATATAAAAATAAAATGTTGCTGTATGTGTAGAATGCTAAATATTTACATTTACAGTAAATACATAGTAAACACACATTATTATTTAGACACATACAGGAATACCCCACTAATACAGCAGGGTTGGAACCGGAGCACAGTTGTAAAGCGAAAAAACCCTTAAAACGGAGCAAGGCAGTTTCTGCTTTCTTTATATTTGCCAGTGTGTTTAAAAACTTTAAAACATGTTTGAACTAACATATGTTAGGTATGCAATAGTGCTAAGTTTAGTTTAACGCTAGAACAGTACAGTATTCAATTCCGCAGGTATAATACATGTATATACCAGAAAGGGATTGTATCCAGTTTATAGGTACAGTGTTGCATACAATATACAGTAGTATGTGCTATATTGCTTATCAAAATTCATTGACAATTACTATAGTAAAATTTGCCAGACTGCAACACTGAGACACATATATAGTTGAAAACTTGTCAAGTGTGTTTTGTGTAAACACTTTACTGTATTTTTGACTATCATATAAAGACTATAGCAACTAAATTATATATGTAGTTTTTCTAAAATTATACCTACCATTTAAATAATAAAAAAAATACTAGATAATCTTTAATTGAAAGGGTCAGTAAATGTAGGAATTATGTTACAATAGGCTAGCCGTACCTATGAAAAGAAAAGAAAAAATTAAAGAATTAACCACTGAAAAGTTTACTTACTTTACCTGCATCACCGTCCTCTTCAGCTCTGCTGGGTTTTGTTTTTAACAATCTAATCCCACACACCTGATAGCGCCACATGTAGACCACTCCCATACTGGATAAGGATGTCAGTAGCATTACCCAGTAGGGGAGCACGCTACATTAAGTTCATCATCTTGATCGGGTGCTCTGTGATTAGACAGTGTGCCCATGACGCAGTTTAAAAAACAAAACAGCAGAGCAGAAGAGGACGACAAGGCTTTTTTTTTTTTTTTGGGGGGGGGGGGGAGTAAAATCTTTCTTTTCCTTTCTTTTTTTCACAGGTACAGCTAGTCTAATGTTACTAAACAAATTATACCAACACTACAGATGTTGGAATATCTATTAGTCTTAGAAGAAGAAGAAAACAAAAGATCCATCTTTTGGACTTGAGAGCTTTTTAACTTGTGGTGCTCTTTGAATAAAGTGTGTCTATTACTGACTGTGCCCTAGGGCATACCCTTTTTTACATATGTATTAGTGTTATTTTAAAAGCATTGACATTGTCTGTATTGTACACCTGTACAGTGCTGTATAATACGCTGGTGCTTTTTAAATAATAGATAATAAAAGCTAATGATAAATCATACTTTCCATTTCTAACGGCTATTTGCAAAGCTCCCTATGATGTTCCTTTGCGGGAATAGACTATTGTCTACAGAGGGAATCAAAAAGTCTGCTAATTAGAAAACTGTCATCATGCCACAACGCACACAAAAAAAAAGAAAAATAGTTATCCAAATATTTTGTAGTCCGTAGAATTATACGTTTGTTTTCTTAAAGAAATGCCAGTCCAGTTACATTTACTATGTATTTAATTATAAAATACAAACACGCTCATGCCTCTCTAACATTACAGTACTTAAAGGGATACTAAACCCAAATTTGTTATTTAATGATTCAGATAGAGCATGGAATTTTAAGCAACTTTCTAATTTACTCCTATTAATATTTTTTTTTTCTCTTGCTATCTTTATTTAAAAAGCAGGAATTTAAAGCTTAGGAGCCAGCACATTTTAGGTTCAGCACCCTGGATAGAGCGTGCTTATTGGTGATTACATTTAGCAAACCAATAAGCAAGCATAACCCATGTTCTCAACCAAAAATGGGCTGGCTCTTAAGCTTTATATTCCTGCTTTTAAATAAAGATAGCAAGAGAATGAAGACAAAATAATAATAGGAGTAAATTAGAAAGTTGCGTAAAATTGTATGATCTATCTGAATCATTAAAGAAAAAAATTGGGTTTAGTGTCCCTTTAAAGAGATATGGAACACACAGTTTTTTTCCATGATTCAGATACAGAATGCAATTGTAAACAACTTTCTAATTTACTAATATTATCAAATTGTCATCCTTTGTTGAAATCAGGAGTGTAAAATAAGGAGCACTATATGGCAGCAATTTTGCAAGAATGTTATCCATTTGCAAGAGCACTAGATGGCAGTATTATTTCCTGCCTTGTTGTGCTCCAGACACCTTCTTAGGTAACACAGAATACAATGGAAACTAAGCAAAATTGATTATTGGAAGCTTATTTTAAAATTGTATGCTTTGTTTGAATCACAACATATTTTTTGGGGGTTGGATAATCCTTTAAAAGGATATTTTTAAACATCTCTTGCTTTTGTGTAGAAACATGAATTTATGCTTACCTGATGATTATTTTATTTTCCATGGTGGTGAAGAGTCCACGATACATTACTCTTCCCTACCACTAGGAGAAGACAGATTCCCAAACCCCAAGAGCTCTATAACCCCCCCCCACACACCACCACCACCACCCCCACCACCTCATAGGTACCATAGTCTTGTCTTTGACAAGATCGAGGTACCTATGAGGTAATAGGGGTTTTACAGAGGTCTCAGGGTTTGGGAATCTTTGTGGTAGGGAAGAGTATTTTCCAGGAGTAATGGATTGTGGACTCACCACCTCTATTAAAATAAATTTGTGCCTGTCCCACATGGGACAACAATCAAGTTCTAGCTGGTTTAGGTAACTTGCAGGACACTGAAAACCTTGGGCAGAGATTTTGCTTTTTGTCCTCTCTAGGGAGTGCAGGACAAAGCACAATTCTTTTACAAAACAGAAAGTGCTCAATGTCCCTTAAAAGACGAAAAACAGACATAAGCAGTGTATATGATTTAGAATACTAAATCTCTAACCAAGGGCCTGATAATCAAAAGCTTGTCTGCAGGGAGAGAAATCATACAACATCTTTGGGATTTTTTTGGAGCATTATATTGTGATGTAGGTGTCTCTCCATATCCAGAATCATGCATAGCAATATAAACAGCTCTCAAGCTAACATTGTGCAGTGTATAAATGCTTAAGAAGGATGTGAAAGTACATTTTTGGAAAATCTCCAATACTAAAAACAACAAAGATTATTCATTTTCGTCAACATGAGTAGCTGAATCATAAGTGTAGTTCCTCCTACTCACGCATTATTTTTAATGCAATGATGAAATACTTATGCAAGAGAAGTAAAAAAGTTATTTCTAATCTATACTATGAGTTTATCCAATTATGAGTGTCATCTTAATATACACTGTGCTAGAATGTTACCAAATTTTATAACCTGCAAAAAACATTTAAAAAAAAATCATACGTCTATGTACAGATAAGCTGTTTTTTTTAAATAACCTAATATAGGTTTAAAATTTGTAAAAAAAAAAAAAAAAAAAAAATTAAATTGTCATAATGTGACAAAATTGTGGAATAAAATGCATTTTTATTAAACTCATAATTAATCTCCTGCTGTAACTATGTGTGTATGATGCTTCTGCTGAATCCTACATTGAAGAGGTTAAACAAAGTTACACACACACACACAAACGTGTGCAATAATAAAATGTTCTAATAAATTAGATGTCATCACTTTTTTAATTCTCTCTTGCTGAATAAAACTTGTTTAACAGTGTAGAACTATTTCACAATCCTTGGCTTGAGTATAGCTAATATAAATAAGCTTAAATTATATGTTGTACAATATCAATAATTTAAAACTTAAATTTGATATTTTTTGAGAAAAGCTTTAAATTGATTTAATTCAACATACAGTTATTTTAAATAAATTACACACAGAATAAAAAAAAAAGTCTTAAAGTGAAAATGAGTTCCCTGGCTTTGTTTTTTCAGAAAGGAGAATGTTAAAGGTAAAACGGTTTGAAAAGGGAGGAGTATGCATAGCCAAAAGCAAAAGCAGCAGTTTTCACCCAGCCTCCGTCTGCTGTCAAAACAAGAGAACTGGAGCCAATCTGAAATAAGACACCATGAGTTATACACCCACAAACTCCTAACGTATACACAGTGCCAGAGGGATAACAGATCAGTGTTGTTATGAAGACGATTAACATGCACTACATAAATGTGCTATTCCTTCTAGTCTGTACCTCACACTGGCCTCGTCACTGAGCCAATGGCTGTTTATATCTGCAGCTTCTGCTCCGTCCAGGCCCCTCAACATTACTTGCCAAGAAACTAAGACCAGCATTATCCTCCCCACTGTTACCGCCAGTGATAAAAATGGACTACACACTCAATGTGTGTTTAATTTTTAGGTTTCTATAAGTGACTGGGTGTGAGTAGATTTTTACATTTTTGTAACAATTGCCTGTTTTTACTCTGCTAAGCAATGTTTTGCAGCAATTTTCAGAAGCCAAATGGTTAAACTATCCACCATAAGTGACATACTGAAATGTGGCAAATAATTTTATTACTGTGCTTTGAATATTATAATAGTGTAAAAGCTACCGACACAGTTAATAACATTAAAATCATCAGTTTTCAGTCTCCCACAATAACTGCACAAAGGCTTTTAATGCTTGGTTCTATCAGTCTGGCAGAAGAAAAGCTGTTAATCATTACACATTACAAAACCATAATTGATGCCTCTATAATAGAAAGTCCTTTCATTTTTATTGCAAACAAATGAATAGCTGTGTATTGCTGATCAAAATGATACAATAAATGCAATCACCAGCCCTGAGTTTCATTTCCAGCATTCACAGCAGTTGGCAATAGACAAAATAGTTTTAACTGTCCAAGGTTAACATTAACCAGATGGCTAGTAGATGTGTGTAGTCTGAAAATAAAGAGAAAGGTCATTACATATACAAATAAATCATCTTTAGATAAATGTCTTTGTCTATATACTATGGTATTCAGTTGGCACATATGTGGAAAAGTACTTGACAAATCTTGGGAGCAATGAGTCATAATTTAACCCCAGCTATATATTTTTGCTGGTTTATCATCAATTGTATTAAACATTCCTAAGTTTATAAATAATATAAAAATATCAAGTCATAGGGGCTGATTTATCAATGTCTGGCGGACATGATACGCTGTAGCGTCGGCATTTAACAATGCACAAGCACCCTTCTAGATTGTAAGTTCCCACAGGAATAGGGCCCTCAATTCCTCCTGTATGTGTTTGTCAAATTTTGTCTCGTCTCTTACAAGTTTTATTTAAGTGAATTGTACCCATGGGCAGTGCTGCAGAATGTGTTGGCGCTTCATAAGTAAAGCATAATAATATTAATATTTATTGATTAGATTTTTACATTGCTGATTGTATTTGTTTGTTCATTGGCATTTGATACCTTTTTTTTTGCCCCACTTAGAATTCCATATATATATATATATATATATATATATATATATATATATATATATATATATATATATATATATATATATATATATATATATATATATATATATATATATATAGAACTGGGATGAGCACTCTCCCTTCAAACTTCAGCAGCCAGGGTGCTAGTAGGTAATAGATATACGTAGCAAAAACTTGCACTCACTGGACTTTTTTAACACTATATATATATATATATATATATATATATATATATATATATATATATATATATATATATATATATATATATATACACACACACACACACACACACACACACACACACACATACACACACACTTACAGATGTTGAATTTGGTACATTTTCCAATTTTCCAATTAATTCAAAATAGAAAGAAAAAGTAAAAAATGCAAACGGGCTAAAGACTATGGGGCATATTTATCAAGCTCCATATGGAGCTTGATGCCTGTGTTTCTGGCGAGCCTTCAGGCTCGCCGGAAACACAAGTTATAAAGCAGCGGTCTAAAGGCCCCTGCTCTATAACCTATAATCGTATTCGATCGGGTTGATTGACAGCGAATCTGCAGGGGGTGGCATTACAACAGCAGTTCACAAGAACTGCTGGTGCAATGATAAATGCCAAGAGCGTATGCTGTTGGCATTTATCGATGTGCAGCGGACATGATCTGCAATATCGGATCATTTCCGCTCACACAATGATAATTCGGTCCCTATATATCAGTAAAAGAACATAGCCTTACACATTTATCTATAGAGTACATATATCAGCAATAGCAAGCGATCCACAAAAATTGTGCAAACACGTCATAGTGACATCAATTCATGTAACAAATGCCATCAATCTAGGCTAGGTGTAAATAACAAGCTTGGTACTATATCATGCAAAGCATATTCCCAAATCACCTGATTTTATATAAACAATCCAAATTATGACTCCTATTTTATTTCTGGGTTGCAGATAAGACAGGAGTAGTTGTAAACTTAAAAAGAAACTTATAGGGCGCAATCAAATATATGGTGCAGGTTTCGGCGCAAGCGTGGGAACCTGCGCCGCCCGTAATTTCACCTTGCACATCGGGGTATTACATATACCCCGCTGGCAGCTCATAAAGTGCCCTAAGTTGGATAAACTAGCGATGTCCAGAAATGAGCGTAAATACATTTCTGGAGTCGCCAGTGATTTACGGCACTTTAGAAACTGCCGGCGTCTAAGAAAAATAAAGAAAATAACAAATCTCCCGTAAAAGTCTAACACGCCTCCCAAAAATAAGCCCGACACATAAAACCCCTATATCCGCAATCCCCCCTCTTATTACTAATGTTAAATGTATTAACCCCTAGACCGACAAACCCCCACAATGCAATATGCCTATTTAAACTATTAACCCCTATAACCGCCATCAAACCCACACCGCAAGTAATAACTAAATTATTAACCCCTAAACCGCCATAGCCCACAACGCCATTAACCTATTCAAGTATTAACCCCTAAACCGCCATAGCCCACATAGCCTATTAAATGTATTAACCCCTAATCTGCTGCTGCCAACGTCGCCGCCACTATAATAAAGTTATTAACCCCTAAACCTAAGTCTAACCCTAACACCCCCCTAACTTAAATATTATTTAAATAAATCTAAATAAATTTACTATTATTAACTCAATTATTCCTATTTAAAACTAAATACTTACCTATAAAATAAACCCTAAGATAGCTACAATATAATTAATAATTACATTGTAGCTATTTTAGGATTTATTTTTATTTTAAAAAGCAAGTTTGTATTTATTTTAACTAGGTAGAATAGTTATTAACTATTTAATAGCTACCTAGTTAAAATAAAGACAAATTTACCTGTAAAATAAATCCTAACCTAAGTTACAATTACACTACACTATCATTAAATAAATTAAATTAATTAACTACAATTACCTAAAATTAAATACAATTAAATAAAATAAACTAAAGTACAAAAAAAAAACACTAAATTACAGAAAATAAAAAAAATTACAAGAAGTTTAAACTAATTACACCTAATCTAAGCCCCCTAATAAAATAAAAAGCCCCCTAAAATAATACAATTCCCTACCCTATACTAAATTACAAATAGCCGTTAAAAGGGCTTTTTGCAGGGCATTGCCCCAAAGTAATCAGCTCTTTTACCTGTAAAAAAAAAAAATACAATACCCCCCAACATTAAAACCCACCACCCACACACCCAACCCTACTCTAAAACCCACCTAAACCCCCCATAAAAAAACCTAAACACTAACCCCTTGAAGATCACCCTACCTTGAGCCGTCTTCACCCAGCCGGGCACAAGTGGACCTCCGATCCGGGCAGAAGTCTTCATCAGATCCGGGCAGAAGAGGACCTCCAGATGTGCAGAAGTCTTCATCCAGGCGGCATCTTCTATCTTCATCCATCCGGAGCGGGTCCATCTTCAATCCAGCCGACGCAGAGCATCCTTCCAGCACGACGACTACCCGACGAATGAATATTCCTTTAGATGACGTCATCCAAGATGTGGTCCCTTGAATTCCGATTGGCTGATAGGATTCTATCAGCCAATCGGAATTAAGGTAGGAAAAATCCTATTGGCTGATGCAATCAGCCAATAGAATTGAAGTTCAATCCTATTGGCTGATCCAATCAGCCAATAGGATTGAGCTCGCATTCTATTGGCTGTTCCAATCAGAATTAATGTGATACATCAAAGCACCTGAAGCTAATAACAAACATTAAAATTACACTCCTTATATACAAACATAATTACCGCCAAACACTCTCTCGTATCCCTAGCCGTCACGTCCCATTGGCGTCATAGTCACACGACGTCGTACCTGGCGCCATGACGTAATTGCTGCCATAACCATGGCAACGTCCCTAAGTATCCACGAAGAGCCGCGGTAACAGACAGCTGATGCAACCATCCAGACCTCATGAGCGCGCGCACCCACAGAAGTAGGTGTAAAATAGCAGTGTTGTCAATACAACCATTCTAAACAACTTGTGTGTAGTGTCAAAGGTATGTTTGCATCAGATGCCCATCGATGTACACTATAAAGTGAATCTAACGGCAATTCCAACACAGGCATACCGGGCAAACCATGTGGGAAAACACCACAATATAGTATTAACTTTAAACAAATAAAGACAATAATAGTTAGCCCTTGCCTAAGTTTCAAACACCGCCAGAGACATATAGGTACAACAACAATAGGACCATCATTATCAGTTACAGTACATATATAAGATGGCATGGAAAACAGTGTCCTAAATAGGAGAAATATACCACATAAATGTAACAATGTATGTGAAAAGATTAACACACTAAAATGTTATTAATTATACATAGTAATCACAACATCATGTCTACCCGAGTTTTCTTTTACAAGATACGACGAGTCCACGGATTTCATCCTTACTTATGGGATACAATACCAAAGCTATAGGACACGGATGAAAGGGAGGGACAAGACAGGAACCTAAACGGAAGGCACCACTGCTTGAAGAACCTTTCTCCCAAAAACAGCCTCAGAAGAAGCAAAAGTATCAAATTTGAAACTTATTTTGGTAGCGAGAGCCCATAATCATGCATCTTCTGGAACATGTGAAACAGGACCCTAGGAATTAATGTGAATCCAAGAAGCATTTAATAGAACGGACTAAAGTCCAGAGACGTGTTAAGTCCCCTTGGTGCCAGAGTGTCCAGTCGGTAGATCCATCTACTTTCGCGTCTTTTGGCTCTATTGCCACCTCTGACCAAAGGGGGCTCATGGTCAATTAACATTGGTCAAATACTTGAGACAGCATGTTTATGGTCAAAACAATGACGTGACACTGGCCTGATTTGCCTTTTTTTCAGGGCCTCCCGTATGGCACACATTAATGGGTGTATCACCTGTCAACTCTCTCAGCTCATCAGAAAACATAATTTATGCTTACCTGATAAATTCCTTTCTTCTGTAGTGTGATCAGTCCACGGGTCATCATTACTTCTGGGATATTTCTCCTCCCCAACAGGAAGTGCAAGAGGATTCACCCAGCAGAGTTGCATATAGCCCCTCCCCTCTACGTCACCCCCAGTCATTCGACCAAGGACCAACGAGAAAGGAGGAACCAAGGGTGTAGTGGTGACTGGAGTATAATTTAAAAATAATTACCTGCCTTAAAAAACAGGGCGGGCCGTGGACTGATCACACTACAGAAGAAAGGAATTTATCAGGTAAGCATAAATTATGTTTTCTTCTGTTAAGTGTGATCAGTCCACGGGTCATCATTACTTCTGGGATACCAATACCAAAGCAAAAGTACACGGATGACGGGAGGGATAGGCAGGCTCTTTTATACAGAAGGAACCACTGCCTGAAGAACCTTTCTCCCAAAAATAGCCTCCGAGGAAGCAAATGTATCAAATTTGTAAAATTTGGAAAAAGTATGAAGCGAAGACCAAGTTGCAGCCTTGCAAATCTGTTCAACAGAGGCCTCATTCTTAAAGGCCCAAGTGGAAGCCACAGCTCTAGTGGAATGAGCTGTAATTCTTTCAGGAGGCTGCTGTCCAGCAGTCTCATAGGCTAAACGTATTATGCTACGAAGCCAAAAAGAGAGAGAGGTAGCAGAAGCTTTTTGACCTCTCCTCTGACCAGAGTAAACGACAAACAGGGAAGACGTCTGTCGAAATTCTTTAGTTGCCTGTAAGTAAAATTTTAGGGCACGAACTACATCCAGATTGTGCAGAAGACGTTCCTTCTTTGAAGAAGGATTTGGACACAAAGATGGAACAACAATCTCTTGATTGATATTCCTGTTAGTGACTACCTTGGGTAAGAACCCAGGTTTAGTACGCAGAACTACCTTATCCGAATGAAAAATCAAATAAGGAGAATCACAATGTAAGGCTGATAATTCAGAGACTCTTCGAGCCGATGAAATAGCCATTAAAAATAGAACTTTCCAAGATAACAACTTTATATCAATGGAATGGAGGGGTTCAAACGGAACGCCCTGTAAAACGTTAAGAACAAGATTTAAACTCCATGGTGGAGCAACAGTCTTAAACACAGGCTTAATCCTCGCTAAAGCCTGACAAAAAGCCTGAACGTCTGGCACTTCTGACAGACGTTTGTGTAACAGAATAGACAGAGCTGAGATCTGTCCCTTTAATGAACTAGCAGATAAACCCTTTTCTAAACCTTCTTGTAGAAAAGACAATATCCTAGGAATCCTAACCTTACTCCAAGAGTAACCTTTGGATTCACACCAATATAGGTATTTACGCCATATTTTATGGTAAATCTTTCTGGTAACAGGCTTCCTAGCCTGTATTAAGGTGTCAATAACTGACTCAGAAAACCCACGTCTTGATAAAATCAAACGTTCAATTTCCAAGCAGTCAGCTTCAGAGAAGTTAGATTTTGATGTTTGAAAGGACCCTGTATCAGGAGGTCCTGTTTCAGAGGTAGAGACCAAGGTGGACAGGATGACATGTCCACCAGGTCTGCATACCAAGTCCTGAAGCTCTCCGTCCTCATGTTCTGCAAGTTGTGACGCAGTATCTGACATGGCCCTAACATTATCAGCGCACTCTGTTCTCACCCCAGAGTGATCACGCTTGCCCCTTAGTTCTGGTAATTTAGCCAAAACCTCAGTCATAACAGTAGCCATATCTTGTAATGTTATTTGTAATGGCCGCCCAGATGTACTTGGCGTCGCCATATCGCGCACGTCCCGAGCGGGAGATGCAGGTACTGTCACGTGAGGCGAGTTAGTCGGCATAACTCTCCCCTCGTTGTTTGGTGAAATTTGTTCAATTTGTACAGATTGACTTTTATTTAATGTAGCATCAATACAGTTAGTACATAAATTTCTATTGGGCTCCACCTTGGCTTTAGTACAAATAGTACAGGTCTCATCTTCTGAATCAGACATGTTTAACAAACTAGCAAATAAACTTGCAATTTGGAAATACTATACAAGTAAAATACAATGAAAAAAACGAACTGTGCTTGAAAAGCACTGAATATATATAACAGATGAAATCAATCAGCTTTGTAAAACAAAATGCAACTTAGCAAAGGCTTGTACCCAGTAGCAAGAAATAACTAACCCTGAGGCATAAAAAAGTTAAAGAATAAACGTTTTTTATCACAGTCAACTACAATCTTACAGCTCTGTTAGATTACTTCCCTCAAATTAGCTTTGAAGATCCCTGGGTTCTGTAGAGATAAACCGGAACATGCAGGAAAAAACAATGAGCTTTTGACTGAAATTTTTGATGCGTAGCAAAAGCGCCAAAAAAAGGTCCCACCCCCTCACACACAACAGTGAGAGAGATTAAAAACTGTCATAATTAGATCCAGCAACTGCCAAGTGGAAAAATAGTGCCCAAACATTTTATTCACCCAGTACCTCAGAAAATGAAAACGATTTTACATTCCAGCAAAAACGTTTAACATAATTAAGAGTTATTTAAAAGCCTGTTGTATTTCTATTAGGCTAAAATCTTATATACACAGTGTAATTCCAGTGAAGTACCATTCCCCAGAATACTAAAATGTAAATTATACATACATGATATAATGTCGGTATGGCAGGATTTTCTCAGCAATTCCATTGTTAGAAAATAAAAACTGCTACATACCTCTTTGCAGAATAAACTGCCCGCTGTCCCCTGATCTGAAGTTTACCTCTCCTCAGATGGCCGAGAAACAGCAATATGATCTTAACAACTCCGGCTAAAATCATAGTAAAAACTCTGGTAGATTCTTCTTCAAACTCTACCAGAGAAGGAATAACACACTCCGGTGCTATTAAAAAATAACAAACTTTTGATTGAAGAAATAAACTAAATAAAATCACCATAGTCCTCTCACACATCCTATCTAGTCGTTGGGTGCAAGAGAATGACTGGGGGTGACGTAGAGGGGAGGGGCTATATGCAACTCTGCTGGGTGAATCCTCTTGCACTTCCTGTTGGGGAGGAGAAATATCCCAGAAGTAATGATGACCCGTGGACTGATCACACTTAACAGAAGAAATCCTAATCCTTTCACTCGCGTCATCAGAAACAATAGCGAGAAACCCATAATGCAAACCCAAATGAATGAAATGGGTGAGAAACTGGAGAAAAGAGGCTATGCTAAAGATGAAATACAAGGTATCCAGGAGAGACTCCTTAGTACAAGTATCACTGTGGACACCGGCGCTGTGGCTAAGTGTCCCCGGGGACAATTGAACATGGTTACAACATTTGTTCCTAAATGTGAACGTTGAACAGAGGCAGTAAGGAGGCATTGGCCGGTGAGACTGACCCCACACTGCCATTTCAGAGAATGTCGGCGCCTAGGATGGTATTTCACAGGGCTAATAACCTGAGAGATGCTCTGGTCAAGTCTGATCCCATCAAACACTATAAGGAGGAGACATGGCTGAAATCATTAAAAATGGGCTGTTGTCCGTGCGGTAGTTGCGTGACCTGCAATGTGATGCTGAGGGGTGATACATTCCCGCACCCGCACAATAACCACAGGTTTAAGATTAATCATTGATTAACGTGCACAAGCACTTTTGTCATATACATCCTGATATGCCCATGTTCTATGGTCTATATTGGAAAACAGTTACCACCTTCCGGGAAAGAATGGCCAATCACAGGTGTGCCATACGGGAGGCCCTGAAAAAAGGCGAATCAGATCAGCCAGTGGCACGTCATTGTTTTGACCATAAACATGCTGTCTCAAGTATTCGATCAATGTTAATTGACCATGAGCCCCCTTTGGTCAGAGGTGGCAATACGGCCAAGAGACTATTACAACGCGAAAGTAGATGGATCTACCGACTGGACACTCTGGCACCAAGGGGACTTAACACGTCTCTGGACTTTAGTCCGTTCTATTAAATGCTTCTTGGATTCACATTAATTCCTAGGATCCTGTTTCACATGTTCCAGAAGATGCATGATTATGGGCTCTCGCTACCAAAATAGGTTTCTATCATACATCGGGTAGATATGATGTAGTGATTACTATGTATAATTAATAACATTTTAGTGTGTTAATCTTTTCACATACATTGTTACATTTATGTGGTATAGTTCTCCTATTTAGGACACTGCTTTCCATACCATCTTATATATGTACTGTAACTGATATTAATGATGGTCCTATTGTTGTTGTACCTATATGTCTCTGGCGGTGTCTGGAACTTAGGCAAGGGCTAACTATTATTGTCTTTATTTGTTTAAAGTTAATACTATATTGTGGTGTTTTCCCACATGGTTTGCCCTGTATGCCTGTGTTGGAATTACCGCTAGATTCACTTTATAGTGTACATCAATGGGCATCTGATGCAAACATACCTTTGACACTACGCGCAAGTTGTTTAGAATGGTTGTATTGACAACACTGCTATTTTACACCTACTTCTGTGGGTGCGCGTGCATGAGGTCTGGATGGTTGCATCAGCTGTCTGTTACTGCGGCTCTTTGTGGATACTTAGGGACATTGCCATGGTTATGGCGGCAATTACGTCATGACGCCAGGTACGACGGCGTGCGACTACGACGCCAATGAGACGTGATGGCTAGAGATACGAGAGAGAGTTTGGCGGTAATTATGTTTGTATATAAGGAGTGTAATTTTAATGTTTGATATTAGCTTCAGGTGCTTTGATGTATTTGTTTCTTTGACATTTGACAAAGGCACAAAATATGTGCCGAAACTTTATGTCTGATTTTTAATCATACCAATAAAGGGATCTTTTATACTAATCAAGACCAGTGAGTGCCTGCATCTTTGGATGGTGTATGTATATGTATATATATATATATATATATATATATATATATATATATATATATATATATATATATATATATATATATGTATATATATATATGTATATATATATGTATATATATATATATATATATATATATATATATATATACATATATACACACACATGCATACATACATACATACATACACACACACATACATATTCAATAATGAAGGGGCTCAGCTAATTTGAGACATTTTAAATGTTGATTCTCAGTTTACCCCCATTGGGAAGCAGTATTCAAATAGTATATTCTAATTTTTACATTTGATATTTGAACGTTAATAGTTCTATAGAAACATTGAAAGGCAGAATGACAAGGGGAACATTTGTTTGATTATTCATATGTAAAAGTTCTGACATTTGCACGTTATTAAATGAATATGAAAAAAAAAAATCAAGCATGTTAAAATTCAATATAGAAAAGTAAAGATTAAAAGTGATAGTAAACATCCCCCTTTATATAAACAGATCCAGAATGTTAGCTATATTTTAGAAGGAGTTGAATTCATCAGTTGCTTTTAAATATAAAATTCAAATACCCCATGCTCCGGCCGCCCACTTCAAAAGTAATTTTTTTGTGAGCTAGCAGTTTGAACTGTTCTCCAATCGGAGCTCTAATTTAAAAAAAAAAAAAAAAAAAAGTGTGAGTGCCAAATGGCTAAAGCGCTGATTGGAGAACAATTCAAACCCGTAGCTCTAAAAAACAATTTCTTTTAAAGTGGGCAGCCGGAGTGCCGGGTATTTCAATTTCAGTGCTACATTAAAAAGTAAATTAAAGCACACCTTAATTACAACTGATGAATTAAACTCCATCTAAAATAATGCTAACATTCAGGACCGTCTTTAACACAGGGCAAAAGGGGCAGCTGCCCAGGGCCCAGTTTCTGTTGAGGGGCCCAAGAGTCCTTTAAAAAAAAAAAAAAAAAAAATTTTTTTTTATGGTTCATACCAGACTGCTGATGTGACATGGGGAACACACACATTCAGTCCTAATACTGTCACAGTCAAAAGTACTCTGCTTATATATTTTTTGTTTTTTAACCCCTTAATGACCACAGCACTTTTCCATTTTCTGTCCGTTTGGGACCAAGGCTATTTTTACATTTCTGCTGTGTTTGTGTTTAGCTGTAATTTTCCCCTTACTCATTTAATGTACCCACACATATTATATACCGTTTTTCTCGCCATTAAATGGACTTTCAAAATACACCATTATTTTCATCATATCTTATAATTTACTATAAAAATTTTTATAAAATATGAGGAAAAAATGGAAAAAAAACACACTTTTTCTAACTTTGACCCCCAAAATCTGTTATACATCTACAACCACCAAACAAAAACCATGCTAAATAGTTTCTAAATTTTGTCCTGAGTTTAGAAACACCCAATGTTTACATGTTCTTTGCTTTTTTTGCAAGTTATAGGGCCATAAATACAAGTAGCACTTTGCTATTTCCAAACCACTTTTTTTTCAAAATTAGCGCTAGTTACGTTGGGACACTGATATCTTTCAGGAATCCCTGAATATCCATTGACATGTATATATTTTTTTTTAGAAGACATCCCAAAGTATTGATCTAGGCCCATTTTGGTATATTTCATGCCACCATTTCACCGCCAAATGCGATCAAATAAAAAAAATTGTTCACTTTTTCACAATTTTTTTCACAAACTTTAGGTTTCTCACTGAAATTATTTACAAAAAACTTATGCAATTATAGCATACATGGTTGTAAATGCTTCTTTGGGATCCCCTTTGTTCATAAATAGCAGACATATATGGCTTTGGTTTTGCTTTTTACTAATTAGAAGGCTGCTAAATGAGACTGAGCACCACACGTGTATTATGCCCAGCAGTGAAGGGGTTAATTAGGGAGCATGTAGGGAGCTTCTAGGGTTAATTTTAGCTTCAGTGTAGTGTAGTAGACAACCCCAAGTATTGATCTAGGCCCATTTTGGTATATTTCATGCCACCATTTCACCGCCAAATACAATCAAATTAAAAAAAACGCTAAATTTTTCACAATTTTAGGTTTCTCACTGAAATTATTTACAAAACAGCATGTGCAATTATGGCACAAATAGTTGTAAATGCTTCTCTGGGATCCCCTTTGTTCAGAAATAGCAGACATATATGACTTTGGCGTTGCTTTTTGGTAATTAGAAGGCCGCTAAGTGCTGCTGCGCATCACACATGTATTATGGCTAGCAGTTAAGGGGTTAATTAGGTAGTTTGTAGGGAGCTTGCGGGGTTAATTTTAGCTTTAGTGTAGAGATCAGCCTCCCACCTGACACATCAGACCCCCTGATATCTCCCAAACTGCTCCCTTCCCTCCCCCACCCCACAATTGTCCCCGCCATCTTAAGTACTGGCAGAAAGTCTGCCAGTACTAAAATAAAAGGTTTTTTTTGTTTTTTTTTAAATACATCTTTAGCATATTTACATATGCTACTTTGTAGGATCCCCCTTAGCCCCCAACCTCCCTGATCCCCCCCCAAAAACAGCTCTCTAACCCCCCCCCCCTGCCTTATTGGGGGCCATCTTGGGTACTGGCAGCTGTCTGCCAGTACCCAGTTAACAATATTTTTTTCTCTTTTTTATTTAATTTTTTAACAGTTTTCTGTAGTGTAGCTTCCCCACGACCAACCCCTACCCCCACCCCCTCCCAGATCCCTTAGATTACTTTTTGGGGGCATTTATTCCCCCTCTTCCTCCCACTTATTACATAATCATTTCTGTAGTGTAAGCGGTTCCCACCCGCTCCCTCCCGTGCACGCGCCCGCCCGCCGATCCCCCGTGCACGCGCGCGTCTGTGCGCGCCCCTGACTCTCCCGCCCCCGATCCCGCCCCCCTCTGTGACTCTGAATCCATCGATGGCCGCCCACCAGCCTCCCACTGCAGCTCCCACCCACCAACGATTGCGGCCATCAATGTCCGGTGTAGAGAGGGCCACAGAGTGGCTCTCTCTGCACCGGAGGGGTACAGATTGTTATTGCAGGATGCCTCGATATTGAGGCATCCTGCAATAACCGGAAAGCAGCTGGAAGCTTTGAGGATCGCTTCCAGCTGCTTTCCAAACCGAGGACGTACGCCATACGTCCTCAGGCGTTAACTGCCTTTTTTCTGAGGACGTATGGCATACGTCCTCGGTCATTAAGGGGTTAAACTGTGCCAGACCGTGCCGGTGTCATGTGACATGCCAAGCTATTGCCATGTGCTGTTTTAGATGTGCACTGTGCAGCACTGAATGCAAAGCCCTAACTCAGCATCCAGCCATTCCCACTGCATCATAAAAGGTCCTACTGGGGTTACCACTTTTACCAGGTCACTGCTCTGGTGGTGGGGATTGTTTCTGGGTAGGGCTGACTGTACGCGCATGCAGCAGAAAGCTGGAGCGGCAAGCACGTGAGGATTTGAGCATCTGTGCAGCTGCATACACTGCTCTCTTCAGTCTTGAGGCTGTGTGACTCATCTCACACTGTATCCATGCAGCCTTGGACAGACAGCATCCAGTCTGCTGGTCCCCTTAGCCCTGCTCTTTCTGCTGTGGCCCTAAGATCAACTAACTGAAGTTTGTTAGGGGAACAGTGCTTTGTAGAAAGGTGTCAGTGGGAAGAATAAGTGAGTGCACACACACCCCTCCCCATGCAGCATTGTCTAGTGCAAGGTGAGAGGGAACTTGTTCCTAGCAAAGAAGTGACATGTGCTGCTGTGGCTTATGAATAGTGTCATGCTGATACTTCACACATTAATGTAAGGTTTATTTTTATAGTTTTTGTTTTCTCTCTGTCTCAGATTTTACAGCTTCCCATAGTAGTTCTACTGTTCCAGTCAGTAAACTTATACTGCACCTCCATGCTTCCTCCTCAGTCTTTTCCTTGCTTTGCTCCTGTCTGCTGCCCTAAATCTCTTTAACCAACTAACCTCACACCAAAATCACATTCAAAAGAATATTAAATGACTCCACAGTGGAGGAATTTATATATTTATTTACTTATTAGTACTGCTTAGGTCCAGTTTCACATTTTGCAATTTATTTCATTTTTTTAAATGATTAGCTCAGCAGTGGATAATCCACTGCTGGGCTAATAATTAAAAAATAAATTGATTTAGTTGTTTTTTGGGATGTTGGGGTGGAGAGCGAAATTGCATGGGGGGGGGGCCCAAGAAAATTTTCGCCCAGGGTCCAGTCAATATTAAAGACGGCCCTGCTAACATTCCGGATCTGTTTATACAAAGGGGAAAGTTTACCATCACTTTAAATATATATTTGGTTTAATCTATTCCGTTTTAAATATTAAATAACAGACCTAGCAATAATAAAGATCTTATTATCAACTCAGGCACAGAGTCACAGTGCTTTCATACAGAAATGCTAGTTTTATCTGCTGCTCTAACCGCGTATTAAGATTAACTAGGAAAGTAAGCCAGGCTCTGATTATTTACCTCCCACTGACAACAGCAAGTGTATATTCTGTATGACAATTATAATTATAAGCTGTCCACCATGAGAGTTTATTTCTACCAAAATCACTATACTCTAATGCTAAATACAGTAACTGACCATTTATTTCCACTTACCATTTAATTTTATTCAATCTCACATTTTCTGTTAAACACCATCTGTCACGCTATTAATATTACTATGCCCTGGATATGATATGCAATTAATTTTAGCTAGCAAAGGATATGCTGCAGTGCTTTGTCTTATTACTGGGTCACTGGGCATTATTGCATTTGCATTTAGATTTGATTGTTGTACTGTTCTACAATAGTATGATACAGAGTGCCGCTTGGTTTACCTTTTGTGCTTTTTCCAATATTATTTTCCTTGCTTTATTACCATGGTAATGCTATAAGTGTGGCCAAGTTATTACACTTATCGCTGAAAATATTATTACTGCTACACTACAACAGCTGTGGAGCTTTTGGAAACTTTGTTGTTTTATAATGAAAATGTTATTCTAATGTAGTTCCAATTACTACTATGAGGCTCTACAAAATGCCATGAAAACATTTGATTGAATATTTTAAAAGCCTCTTTACATTTTAAAACTGAGATTACTGTACTATATAAAAATAATTAAAAGTGACTATAATCCACATGCTATAAGAACAATTAAACCTAGCAAATAATGTTATATAATTCTGCACATAGAGTTTAATAGCACGATCGGGCCGGCTGTGATTAGACAGCGTGCCCAGATGCGCTTAGGAGAAGAAAACAGACCGGCTCAGTAGAGCCAGGAGCGGCGTTCTGTTTTCGTTGCAAAATATCTATATAACCCTTTGCTTTAGAAACATGGCGGTAATTATTTAACATTATTTGCTAGGTTTACTGTCCCTTTAAAAGAAAATGCAATATTTTGTTGTTAGAAAATTGTTGAATATTTATTGATAACTACTGATGAGACAGAGCTTATGTATAGTATATATCAGCAATTAATCACTATGCTGCAAAATATATGCATACTACACAATAAATGCATTTCCAAGCATTTAAACATTTTGTTAGAAAATATGCACTGTTTAACAGTTCGGGGAAATACCCTTTGATATGCCTCTTATTTCCTTTGCGGTGGCCAGTAAGATTACAGAAATAAATAAACTACTACATTGATCAGGAAGTCACATGGTAGAATTTGTTCTGAAGTGTGCAGCATCTCTAGGAAAAGTTGGAAAAAAAAACAATTTACACACATACTTAAAGTGATGTAAACTCTTTACTTTTTAAAATCAGATCCGGAATTTTAGTGATATTTTAGATTGAGTTTAATCCATCGGTAGTAACGAAGATGATCTACTATAGCTTACTTTTTAATATAGATATGAAATTCAAATACCCCTCTCTCTGCTGCCCACTTCAAAAGTCAATTTTGCTGTGAGCTAAAAGGTAATTAGAGTAATAAAAAAATATATATATAAGAGACAGTGTAATTTGGCTTTTCTTGTTTTTTGTGATTATTTTTGAGAAAGGGACATTTTCAGTGTGGTGGGAGATTATTTCATGTCTAAAACATATTTTTTAAAGATATTAGCATAGTCTAGAATGGGTGGTGGGTAGAGGAGGACTTTAAAAGAAGAGAATAAATTGGTAATGCAGAATGTCAGTCAAGGGGGCGGATTCATCAAGCTCTGAATGGCTCCTTCAGGGTCGCTGGAAACAGGAATTAAGAAGCAGCGATCTTAAGACCGCTGTTCCTTAACTCATCCGCCACCTCTGAGGCGGCGGACAGCAATCCGCCTGATTGCATACGATTGGGTTGATTGACACCGCCTGCTAGCAGCCGATTGGTGTATGCTGTTGGCATTTATCGATGTGCGGCGGATATGATCACTACAGCGCATCATGTCCGTCCGCACTTCCATAAATCAGCCCCAAGCTGTAAATTTCCTTCAATGCTACTCAGAAGAGCAGGAGAACTTCTGTGAATTCTGTATCAGCATAATATGCTATGGCTGGGAATGAGTGTGGGGTACGGAACGGCCATAATGAGAGACCAACTGCTCATGGCAAAAGAGAAGTGTATACTCCCAAAATTATAAAGAGAGAGAATGTCATTTTCTTACTTACATATTTTTCAATGGTATGTTCTGCTTGGTCTACAATTTCTGAACGGTGATCTGAATCATTATATTTATCACATTAATATACAGTCTGCAATTGTTTGTCTGCTAATACTGTTAATTATTGTCAAGTTCGCTGCTGATCTGTAAATACTAATTGTATTACTTTCCTACACTTGTAATGTTTCTATGCCAGTAACATAATTTAACAAACTGTAAAATTATTAAGTGAGTGTAATTGCTATTAGATTATTGTACAATGTATTTCAGAACACTCAGATATTAACATAGCTTTTTACATTAAAAAGTGTGTGATTTATGTGCTAATACTAGAGATATACCATTATCCTACAGTGTTATATTTCTAAATCAATGTTTTATTGGATTATAATAAAGTCCAATGTTGATGAACGGAATGATTAACTTTGCTGTAAAATGCCAAGTTACTGAGCCAATATTATTTGTGCATAGTTATTGGGTGTAAAGTAGACATATGTCATTATTAGTGTTATTTTACTACTGTACAACGTGATATCTAGACTACAGTACAGTACATTGTGATAATAATTACACCATTAGCATAACTACCCTGTGTATTGCCAAGTCAGCATTACTGTGCAGTATGATGTTGATGTGCAAGTATTATTAATAAATACTAATGTTACTACATCAATAATATAATTTTTATTTATAATGTATCTAATGTAATTTAAGCAAGTCACATTACAATCTAATTAAAGAATGATTTGCTCTCATATATTAATATGCCATACATTATTTTACACAGTAATGATGATGTGCCAGTAATGTTATTACTGTACGTTTTAATGTAACACTAGTGTTCACTGTTCTAAGGACAGGGCAATAGTGGTTCTCTATTTTTTCACATTATGTTTTTCTGTCCCTTCTTTAATCAAATTAAAGGGATATCCCAGTCAAAATTGAAATGCATATAGATAAATTACATATTTGAATAGAAACATATCTGCAGTATAGATGTATTATCAAAAATGCTTCTAGTAAAAGATATCACTGTTTTAGTTTTAACATTTTTCTCTGCACGTGCATGTGAAGCATAGATAGATATTCTAGGTGCACTAGCATTTTAAATACTGCAGCTGCTTAGACCGCCAGTGGCTCTTGTATCATGTCAGCAATTAACAAATTACCAGATGGTACAAACACCTTAGGCTCTTTGAGCATGTGTTGTGTTTAAAATGCTAGTGCACAGTGCATACTTAGATACACATTTGAAATGACTATAGCGTTTGTTAGAAGCATTTTTGCTAATACATGTATGTATATTACAAAAAGGCTTCTATGGAAAGCTGCAATGCATCCACTTGATAACAATTTTGGCTGGACTGTCCCTTTAAAATACATTTGATAAAACATTGAAAGTAGAAATATGTTTTCATTAACCTACACTGCAATGTTGCCGGGGCAATAGTATGACTTTGTTATTAGTGCTAGAATGTTACATAGTATGATGTTGTGTAAGTAATATTCTTTATTGCATAACTGATGTAATACAGTATATTACATTTTTTTAGTATAACATTAAACTTTGAAGCAATATATTTGTGTACAAGATAAGAGAACATGTTCATTACTATTGTTTCTATTATTTAGTTTTAGGCTGTACTATGTTAGCAGCAAGGACAGTGCATTTGACATGGGATCTTGCTGTGTTGGGTGACTTATTACATTACTGAATTACTCATTTGTTTAACTACAATAAGGAAGAATATCATCCTGCAATGTAAATGTATTATTACTACATACTGAGATGTTATTCTAGAATAATTATATATTATGTATTGCATCAGTTAAACAGTTTTTATTGCAGTACTGTACTATCTTATGCTCTCCTGTCAATAATTCTTCAATTCTATTACTTGTATGTATAGCATATTATATAGTGCTAGACCAGTATTAATGAGCAGAATGATAAGAAGTCATGTTTCTTTGCAGTATGGTGTAACATTATTCTATGATATCACTGATACATCAGGTGGAATTGTATAGCTAAAGTACGCTGCTGATTATTCCATTACTGAAAATTGTGGTATTGCAGTGTCAGTAGTATTAAAACAGCATTATGTTGATGTAATGGCTGTTTCAGAAGTATTGTCATCATACAACTGTAAATAATATGTAACTCTATAATTCTGCTGCAATTATTGTAATAAAAAGCATATGGCAGTGGTTAAAGGTGCATAAATGTCAGTAGTGTATATAGAGGCTTACAGGCCCAGAGTAATACAATGCAAAGGCTGCTACAAACCAGATTTAAAATTCAGTTTCTTTGTTTTTTTGTTCTTTGTTTTTTAAAAATAAACTTCAAGATCAACTCTGGGGGAAAAATGAATGCTAAAGGTTAAAAGGAACATAAGGGTTGGTAGTGTTAAGGGGCTGTACAAGCCCTACATACAACCAGGCAAAAGCAGTGTAAAAAAATATTATTATTATTAGTTATTTGTAGAGCGCCAACAGATTCTGCAGTGCTATAATCAAAATGTATTATCAGACCAGGCCTACCAATCAGAGCCCACACTCCTGCAGTGTGCACTGTACTATTGACTTCAATATCCCTTTAAGTTCTCAATCAAAAGAAGAACACAGCTACACCAATGACTGTACATTTTCACCCATGAAATCTTAAATACCTGAAGTGTCAACATTTTTTGCAGAGAAAGAGCAGATTTTACGTTTTTATTTTTTATTCAGAGACTGTTCAAACCAAAATTGTATCTGTTGTTTCAGATCTGGATAAGATCTAGCATAAACTTTTTTTGTCATTTATTTTCCACAGATTTTTAGTTGATTAAAAATATATTTGAAGGACCAATGAATGCAGTAGAATTGCATAATTAACAAGCTCATAACAAAAAGACGATTTAACACCTACTCTGAATTTCAAATAAGCAATATTTTTTTTCTGACAAATTTATTTTTTCTACCATATTCTAGCCCCCTGTACCATGTGACAGACATCAGCCAATCACAGTCTAGTATACGTATATCATGTGAGCTTGTGCACATGCTCAGTAGGAACTTGTTCCCAAGAAAGTGTGTATATAAAAAGACTGGTCAAAATTTGATAATGGAAGTAAAATTAAAAAGTGCCTTAAAACTGAGTGTCTCCAACACCAAGCTACACGATGTACTGCTGCCAAAAGATTAAAGATACTAGAACAAAACATTTTCCATACAAATGCCACATTCTCACCAATTGACTTACATGAGCTGTAATTTGCTTTATAAATATTGATTATTTCCATAGAAGCTCCAATACATAACTACTTGAAAACTTCAACATAACAGTGAGGAACTATCTGGATGTTTGATAAGTCCTTCAGCACGTTTAAATTTCCTAATGACAGCTCATAGAGAAACAGTTATCACATCATAAACTCTTTGTGCAAATAATTTTCACTGCGCGTTTGTTTGCTCTTTAGACTATGATAAAAAGAGCTGTGAATCCCTATGTAGGTTTAGCAAATAAAGCTAGGAAAAGGAAAAATGTACCCAATAACTCTTTTCAAAATATGATATTCTTTGGTATGGTAGTTTTGGCTGTAGCTTTCTCCATAAATATATTTTACATATTAAAGGGACATTCCAGTCAAAAATTAAATGCACATAGATGTATTACATCTTTGAATAGAAACATATTTGCAATATATATATATATATATATATATATATATATATATATATATATTGGCAAAAATGCTTCTGGTAAAAGTTATCACTGTTTTAGTGTTAATATTTTTCTCTGCACATGCATGTGAAGCACGGCTAGATATTGTCACTGCCCGTACATTTTAAATAATGCAGCTGCTCAGATCATCAGTGGGGCTTGTATCATGTCAGCAATTAACAAATTGAGTCATTACCAGATAGTACAAGCACCTTAGACTCTCTGAGCAAGTGTTGTGTTTAAAATGCTGGTGCAAGGTGCATACTTAAATACACTTTTGAAACTGATAAAGCTTTTATTAGAAGCATTTTTGCTAATGCATATATATTACAAAAATGTGTGTGTTCAATACTGAAATACATCCATGTGGTTTCCAATTTCGGCTGGAATATCCCTTTAATAACTAAAAAAAATACTAAGCCTATTTAGTTTAAATTTCTAGGCTTGTACTGACTGACACATTTCAGTAAAATGTGTTCACCCATTCAAGAGTTGTGTTGTTATTTCACAATCATATAAAATGAAGGCTCATTCAATAAAATTAGTATATATATATATATATATATATATATATATATATATATATATATATATATATATATATATATATTATTTTTTTTTTTTTAGTGTAGTCGTTATTTAAATTTACATTCCATGGCAGCAGCATTACTGTTATAATATTATTTATCTAGATTTTGCTTTGTCTGAAGTATCCCTAAATTAACGTAATAAGGTGTAGCATAGATAAATCGCATCTTGCTGTAGAGTGTACTTTTTTTTACATATGTAGTATGATTAATAATTGTTAGATCATATTATTATGCCACTGGAAACATTATCACAATACTCTATGCCTCTAGTGATATTTGTTAGTATAATTAATATACTGTTGTGTAGAGTTATTGTTACATCTGTTGTATGATTCATTACTGCATATATCTTCAGCCTGGTAGTATTATTAATGTATTCTACATTGTGATCAAGTTATATAATAAAATACATAGCATGCATGATTAGTCATTATTTTGCATTCAATGTGATGTTAAAATGACAATGTAATTAACATAGCCTTTGTCTAAAATAAGATGGTAATATTATTACATTATCATACAGGGTGTTTTTCTTATCTAATAGAAATAAAAATCAAATTACTAGTGATATATTATTGTGTCAGTAGTTGCTCTATGACATTTGGGTACCATAAGTTGCTGCACTGGTTATTCTTTAAACAACTGTAAGGTGTGATGTTGCTGTATCAGTAACTTTACTGTTTAAGGAGCTGGTGCTATGTCAATAGCATCATTATTACATCATTGTCTTTTTGCTGTGTCAGCAATGTGATCATGTTCATTACAGTTCTGCTCTTGGTAAGTGTGGGAATATTAATGTTCTAAATAGATAATATTGATAAATATTGTCACTCTAACATTACTGTGAGTTCAGTCGTGCCCTTAGTTCACTCCTCTCTACAAGCAATGTGTCAGCCACACACAAAAAATATGTATTTCAGAAATGTATGATTTTTAGGTAAATTTGGTCATTCTTACCTAACATCCATAGCCTGATATCGCTCAATAACAACTTTATGACGTTACTGCAACTAGTTTTACTAGTCGCATCATGATTATAATTACTTTACATTATGATGATGGGCGTCCTAGTAATACTTTTAATTGCTTTACCAAATAATGTCGTAACTTCTGCGCCAACCGTAAGAATTCACTACTACGCAGTGTAAGACATTTGCACAACAGTTACGTGACGCGGTCATGCACAGAGTAAGAAGTTACACTGAAGTTGTAATGTTATTAAGCGTGGTGTTTGTGCAGCGTCCTTGTTATCTGAGTCTGGGTGTCACAGCCCAGTTATCAGGCGTTCTGACTGCTCATTTGTTGTTTTTGCTGTCAGTGTCAGTCTGGGAGAGTGAGTCACACACATAATGCATCATGGCACTAGAATTATTTATTCTCCAGTTACCTTGCATGAAGAGTACACTCCGAGTTTCTCCAGTTTCTTTGCCCGGGGCGCTGAGCGCAGCTGACCCTTCTTGGCAGCGATCCTGAGCGGTGCATTAGCGGCAGTACCTCCCCCAGCCGGGCTGTCAGCTCCCCGGGCTACTACACTTGGGGCAGCGCCCACCACTGTGGGAGATCCCTGGGGCGCAACGCTCCCAACAACCGCTGCACATACCGCAGAAGCAACACCGGCAGCAGCTACCTCCGACATCTCGGTAGCCCTGGACCCTGCCCCGGGAGGAGGTCCCCCTTCCCTCCTCCGGTGCACAGATCCCTGGGCGAGGTGACGAGATCTACAGCAGCTCCCCCAGCAGGGAGGCAGTGGCAGCTCATCACCGCCTCCTCCTCCCTCTCTCCTCCTCTCCCACACCACCTCCTCCCTCTTTTTGCCAGTCCTTCCTCCTGCTTATTTCTCTTCCTCCATCCTGATCGCTCTGCTCCTGTCATCGTTTCTTCTTTTTTCCTCCTTCTGTCAGGCAGCTTGGCCACTGCCTGCAGCATTCTCCATTCTATAAAATATATTTTTTTATCAATCACAATCGAACACAGCAACACAGGGAAAATTAAATATTTATAAAAAATATACATAAATAATAAAACATGCAAAATAATATTAAGTAACACATATTGTTATGACTGAGGACAATATTAATATATGTAAAGAACAAAACATTATTAAAGAGTTACAATTCATCTCTGTAACTAATCCTTATGGGCTGTTAATCTGGTGGATCCGAGGGGTTCAGCTTCCCAGTAGAAAATCTTTGCCAGGGTTCACAGCCTTGTAGAAGATGCCAGAAAATCTTGACAGAGATATTGGGGGCTAGGATTTCTGAGCTAAGAGCAAATTATAAGCATGTTTTATTATTATTATTATTATTATTAATAATAATAGCATTAATTATAATTTTATTTGCAAAAAATCATTTACATTTAGATTATCACAAAATATAAGATATTTTGTGCAATTTCAATATTTGCAGTTTTGAAATTTGCAAATTGAGTTATCTAGTTCAATGATACTATTAATGTGCACCTAAACATTGCTGGCGCAAATTTAGTCTGTACCAAGATATTGCTGCCCATTACATCCTGCTGTCATTTTCATGGTGGAAGGTTTGGGTTAGTGTTGCAGTTTGTGGTAGCAGGTGTTTGCACCATCAGTAACATTATTGATCATGACACTGATGCACAGGCAACATTACTGTCACCATAGCAACGCCCTGGCTGTGACACAGCAGAGAGATTGCTGTTGGGGCCACATTTTAGCAGAGAACTTCTAGCTCATAGTCCACCAAGTTGATCCTCAAGCCTCAGCAAGATAATATTTTAAGATACATGAAAAAAAAACAATATAAGAGAAAGAAATAGGGTTATACACCTTGTGTAAAAATATATATATACAGTATACAGCAGAATTGAGAACACCCCTGGGCAATATCACTTTAATATCAAATTATTCAAAATTGTATCACCTCTCAATAAATGTATTATTTCTCAGTTGACAAGTAGATTATTTCCTATTATAAACAATCAAAAACAAATACATTAGAAACATTATATTGAAAATACAGGCCCCAAAGTAGAAACTTAATGCAACAAAAGTGAATACACCTGTGGTCACTGACACACAAGTTAGATCACTGAAACAAAATTGAGCACACCTGAAATTTCCAATTAGCCTAATTGCATGAGCATAGTTATCAGAACATTCTCATTTTTTGACCAATGGGCTGTGCCTATCTGCAAGTCTGCATCATGGCTCCACATGGAAAATAATTGTCAGAGGAATTAAAAAATCTGATTGTGAGACTTCACAAAGATGGAAAAGGATACAGAAAGATCGGCGACCAACTAAAAATCAGTCAAAATGCAGTTGCAGCAGTAATCAGGAGGCATAGAACGATACACAGTGCCAAAAATTTAGAGCCGCAGTGGCTGTCCTCTTAAAATGACGCCACGGACAGTGCGCTACTTGCACAATCTAGCTCTGAAAAACAGACAGGTGCTTCAGATTTGGATCAAGGCAAGTGCTTCAAATTTGGCTCAGGGATTATCAATATAAATTGGAGTTTCTGTGACAGCTCAGACAGTGCTAAGGGCATTGCATAATGTCAATTTCTATGGACAGCATCCAAGGAAAAAAACATTGCTTGGTCTTCGGCATAAAACTGCAAGATTAAACTTTGCTAAACAACTTGAAAAGCCTGATGAATATTGGGAGCACATTATTTGGTAAGATGACCAAGATACAATTTTTCAGCTCAGATGGGGTGCAGCATGTTTGGTGTGAACCTGGTCAGGATTATTACAGTGAATGCATAGTCCCAACAGTGAAGCATTGAGGTGGGAGTGTGACGAAATAGGGCTGCATGACTGCAAAAGGTGAAGGGGAGACAACATTTATAGATGGCACCATGAATGCCTGCAATATACCAAAATACTGGCTGACAAGATGACTCCCAATCTCCAGAAGTTTGGCAGAGGACGAATATTCCAGCATGACAACGATCCAAAGAACACTGCCAATATTACAAAGGTGTTTCTAAAGGAGAAAAAAGTAAAATCTATGACCTGGCCAAGTATGTCGCCTGACTTGAATCCAATAGAACACCTTTAGGGTATTTTAAAGAGAAAGGTAAAGGAACACAACCCCTCCATAATTTGTGCGACACTGGTACCCTCCATGCGAGGAGGATTGAGTCAGTCATCAAAATTAAAGGTGGATATACAAAGTATTAAAAAAATAAAAGATTTGAATCTCAGTAATGAAAGGTGCACTGACTTTTGTTGCATTGAGTTCCTGCTGTGGGGCAGGTATTTTTATTTTTTTTAAATCTAAACTGTTAGTTTGTAATTTTACATAAGAGCAAATACCCTACTGTAAAACTTAGAAGTAATGCAGTTACATTTTAAATCATTTGACATTTAAGTTATATTGCACTGGGGTATACTGTTGAATACTGTATATTTTTTTACTGTCTGAACAGATTCTGCTACACTTGTACTGGGGTTAAAATTAAATCATGACATTGGTAGGCTGAGTCGGGCCTGATGATTGAAAACTCTCTGCTCAGATGAAATTATCTAAAATGATTCTCCAGCACTTTGAGGTCCCTGGTAAAATTTTCAAAAGAAATATTTTGCTATACTTCTCCAAGCTCCAAGGACGTTTCCTGCATTCCTGTATGTGAAGGAGAGACAAGCCCAGTGGAATATAACACTGCATAACATGACAGTTCTGCTGCATTTACACTTTGTGCTTTGTATGATATATTACTTTACACTTCAGCTTAAATTGTATTACATTTAAACTTTGCACTTTCTTTATTGCATATAGCAGTGTATTTAGGATTGATTTGACAAATTCTGATTATACTTACACAGTGTAACTTTAACAAATTAAGATTTGTAAATTTATGTGTAGCTTTTACAAATCACATTGCACTTTGCATTTCTTCTTTTAAAAAAAAACACTGAAAAACTGTCAGCTTCAGTTTCACAGAGAGCGTCATTATTTACTATGGGCCAGATAATAAAACATTACCTAGTTTGGAGGGAAATTATCATGCAGACTTCACAGGGGACAAACTCACTGAATTTTCTAAAAAGGGCAGAACCTGAAAGTCCCAGAGAGATGAAAGATGCCTCCCATAGGCCTAGATTTAGAGTTCGGCGGTAGCCGTCAAAACCAGCGTTAGAGGCTCCTAACGCTGGTTTTGGGCGCCCGCTGGTATTTGGAGTCAGTGATTAAAGGGTCTAACGCTCACTTTTCAGCCGCAACTTTTCCATACCGCAGATCCCCCTACGCCATTTGCGTATCCTATCTTTTCAATGGGATCTTTCTAACGCTGGTATTTAGAGTCGTTTCCGAAGTGAGCGTTAGAGCTCTAACGACAAGATTCCAGCCGCCTGAAAATAGCAGGAGTTAAGAGCTTTCTGGCTAACGCCGGTTCATAAAGCTCTTAACTACTGTACCCTAAAGTACACTAACACCCATAAACTACCTATGTACCCCTAAACCGAGGTCCCCCCACACCGCCGCCACTCGATTAAAATTTTTAACCCCTAATCTGCCGACCGCCACCTACGTTATATTTATGTACCCCTAATCTGCTGCCCCTAACCCCGCCGACCCCTGTATTATATTTATTAACCCCTAACCTGCCCCCCACAACGTCGCCGCCAGCTACTTACAATAATTAACCCCTAATCTTCCGACCGCAAATCGCCGCCACCTACGTTATCCCTATGTACCCCTAATCTGCTGCCCCTAACATCGCCGACCCCTATATTATATTTATTAACCCCTAATCTGCCCCCCTCAACGTCGCCGACACCTGCCTACACTTATTAACCCCTAATCTGCCGAGCGGACCTGAGCGCTACTATAATAAAGTTATTAACCCCTAATCCGCCTCACTAACCCTATCATAAATAGTATTAACCCCTAATCTGCCCTCCCTAACATCGCCGACACCTACCTTCAATTATTAACCCCTAAACTTCCGATCGGAGCTCACCGCTATTCTAATAAATGGATTAACCCCTAAAGCTAAGTCTAACCCTAACACTAACACCCCCCTAAGTTAAATATAATTTTTATCTAACGAAATAAATTAACTCTTATTAAATAAATGATTCCTATTTAAAGCTAAATACTTACCTGTAAAATAAATCCTAATATAGCTACAATATAAATTATAATTATATTATAGCTATTTTAGGATTAATATTTATTTTACAGGCAACTTTGTAATTATTTTAACCAGGTACAATAGCTATTAAATAGTTAAGAACTATTTAATAGTTACCTAGTTAAAATAATAACAAATTTACCTGTAAAATAAATCCTAACCTAAGTTATAATTAAACCTAACACTACCCTATCAATAAAATAATTAAATAAACTACCTACAATTACCTACAATTAACCTAACACTACACTATCAATAAATTAATTAAACACAATTGCTACAAATAAATACAATTAAATAAACTAGCTAAAGTACAAAAAATAAAAAAGAACTAAGTTACAGAAAATAAAAAAATATTTACAAACATAAGAAAAATATTACAACAATTTTAAACTAATTACACCTACTCTAAGCCCCCTAATAAAATAACAAAGCCCCCCAAAATAAAAAATTCCCTACCCTATTCTAAATTAAAAAAGTTACAAGCTCTTTTACCTTACCAGCCCTGAACAGGGCCCTTTGCGGGGCATGCCCCAAGAAGTTCAGCTCTTTTGCCTGTAAAAAAAAACATACAATACCCCCCCCCCCAACATTACAACCCACCACCCACATACCCCTAATCTAACCCAAACCCCCCTTAAATAAACCTAACACTAATCCCCTGAAGATCTTCCTACCTTGTCTTCACCATCCAGGTATCACCGATCCGTCCTGGCTCCAAGATCTTCATCCAACCCAAGCGGGGGTTGGCGATCCATAATCCGGTGCTCCAAAGTCTTCCTCCTATCCGGCAAGAAGAGGACATCCGGACCGGCAAACATCTTCTCAAAGCGGCATCTTCGATCTTCTTCCATCCGGTGCGGAGCGGGTCCATCTTGAAGCAGGCGACGCGGATCCATCCTCTTCTTCCGATGTCTCCCGACTAATGACGGTTCCTTTAAGGGACGTCATCCAAGATGGCGTCCCTCGAATTCCGATTGGCTGATAGGATTCTATCAGCCAATCGGAATTAAGGTAGGAATTTTCTGATTGGCTGATGGAATCAGCCAATCAGAATCAAGTTCAATCCGATTGGCTGATCCAATCAGCCAATCAGATTGAGCTCGCATTCTATTGGCTGTTCCGATCAGCCAATAGAATGCGAGCTCAATCTGATTGGCTGATGGGATCGGCCAATCGGATTGAACTTGATTCTGATTGGCTGATTCCATCAGCCAATCAGAAAATTCCTACCTTAATTCCGATTGGCTGATAGAATCCTATCAGCCAATCGGAATTCGAGGGACGCCATCTTGGATGACGTCCCTTAAAGGAACCGTCATTAGTCGGGAGACATCGGAAGAAGAGGATGGATCCGCGTCGCCTGCTTCAAGATGGACCCGCTCCGCACCAGATGGAAGAAGATCGAAGATGCCGCTTGGAGAAGATGTTTGCCGGTCCGGATGTCCTCTTCTTGCCGGATAGGAGGAAGACTTTGGAGCACCGGATTATGGATCGCCAACCCCCGCTTGGGTTGGATGAAGATCTTGGAGCCAGGACGGATCGGTGATACCTGGATGGTGAAGACAAGGTAGGAAGATCTTCAGGGGATTAGTGTTAGGTTTATTTAAGGGGGGTTTGGGTTAGATTAGGGGTATGTGGGTGGTGGGTTGTAATGTTGGGGGGGGGGTATTGTATGTTTTTTTTTACAGGCAAAAGAGCTGAAATTCTTGGGGCATGCCCCGCAAAGGGCCCTGTTCAGGGCTGGTAAGGTAAAAGAGCTTGTAACTTTTTTAATTTAGAATAGGGTAGGGAATTTTTTATTTTGGGGGGCTTTGTTATTTTATTAGGGGGCTTAGAGTAGGTGTAATTAGTTTAAAATTGTTGTAATATTTTTCTTATGTTTGTAAATATTTTTTTATTTTCTGTAACTTAGTTCTTTTTTATTTTTTGTACTTTAGCTAGTTTATTTAATTGTATTTATTTGTAGCAATTGTGTTTAATTTATTTATTGATAGTGTAGTGTTAGGTTAATTGTAGGTAATTGTAGGTAGTTTATTTAATTATTTTATTGATAGGGTAGTGTTAGGTTTAATTATAACTTAGGTTAGGATTTATTTTACAGGTAAATTTGTTATTATTTTAACTAGGTAACTATTAAATAGTTCTTAACTATTTAATAGCTATTGTACCTGGTTAAAATAAATACAAAGTTGCCTGTAAAATAAATATTAATCCTAAAATAGCTATAATATAATTATAATTTATATTGTAGCTATATTAGGATTTATTTTACAGGTAAGTATTTAGCTTTAAATAGGAATAAGTTATTTAATAAGAGTTAATTTATTTCGTTAGATTTAAATTATATTTAACTTAGGGGGGTGTTAGTGTTAGGGTTAGACTTAGCTTTAGGGGTTAATACATTTATTAGAATAGCGGTGAGCTCCGGTCGGCAGATTAGGGGTTAATAATTGAAGTTAGGTGTCGGCGATGTTAGGGAGGGCAGATTAGGGGTTAATACTATTTATGATAGGGTTAGTGAGGCGGGTTAGGGGTTAATAACTTTATTATAGTAGCGGTGCGGTCCGCTCGGCAGATTAGGGGTTAATAAGTGTAGGCAGGTGTCGGCGACGTTGAGGGGGGCAGATTAGGGGTTAATAAATATAATATAGGGGTGGCGATGTTAGGGCAGCGGATTAGGGGTACATAGGGATAACGTAGGTTGCGGCGGTTTACGGAGCGGCAGATTAGGGGTTAAAACAAATATGCAGGGGTCAGCGATAGCGTGGGCGGCAGATTAGGGGTTAATAAGTGTAAGGTTAGGGGTGTTTAGACTCGGGGTACATGTTAGGGTGTTAGGTGCAGACGTAGGAAGTGTTTCCCCATAGGAAACAATGGGGCTGCGTTAGGAGCTGAACGCTGCTTTTTTGCAGGTGTTAGGTTTTTTTTCAGCTCAAACAGCCCCATTGTTTCCTATGGGAGAATCGTGCACGAGCACGTTTTTGATGCCGGCCGCGTCCGTAAGCAACTCTGGTATCGAGAGTTGCATTTGCGGTAAAAATGCTCTACGCTCCTTTTTTGGAGCCTAACGCAGCATTTGTTTGAACTCTCGATACCAGAGTTAAATTTATGGTGCGGCCAGAAAAAAGCCCGCGGAGCGTTAACAGCCCTTTTACCGCCGAACTCTAAATCTAGACCATAGAAAGTAATGAAGCTCTCTGAGATACAAAATTTCACATGGGAGAGAGAAAGTAAATAGAGAATATCTGGTGCTGATATAAAGGCTCAATGTGCATCAATTACAAATGAAACTGACATATTTTCACTACAATTTAACTTCTTTTTGTCTATAATTAATATATATTACTTTTCTGTTAGTTAAAATAATTGTATTGTGAATTTTGAGCAAACATCACCTGCATACAGCTGGTAGAATAAATCAGTGAGACCAGCTTGTTTAAAATGCTTACATCATTTCACAAAAATTGTGTGCTTTAGACATACCCTAGGAAATCCCCTGTTAATCCCAGGGAACTGCACCGCCCTCCCACTTTCTGAAGCTAATTTTAGAATGGAGCAAATGCAAAGTGCAATGTAATTTGTAAAATATACACAAAATATACTAAGTATGATCCTAATTTGTTAAAGTAACACATAATCAGAATTTGTAAAATTGTTGTGGGATCTAAATCTAAATGTATTAAAATATAAAAGAGAAAGTGCAAAGCTTAAATGCAATAATGCTGAAATGACCCAGTCTGAAATGTAAAGTAATATGAAATAGAAGACACAAAGGCCTCTAGTTATCAAGCCGTCAACCTCAAATACGCTGGAATTCCGCAGCGTATTTGTGGCGAGGCTGATTCGCCCTAGTTATCAAGCCCTACACACCGGCAAAAGTAGAATTTAGTGACGTAAGCCCTGGAGGCGGCGGATCCCATAGGAATCAATGGGAGTCTGACCATAGCAAAAGTTCATGTTCGCTGCTGCCCGACATCCCATTGATTCCTATGGGAGCTGTCTACACCTAACACCCTAACATGTACCCCGAGTCTAAACACCCCTAATCTGTCCCCCCCCACACCGCCCCAACTAAATAAAGTTATTACCCCCTAAACCGCCGCTCCCGGACCCCGCCGCCACTCTAATAAACGGATTAACCCCTAAACCGCCGCTCCCGGACCCCGCCACCACCAACATAATACCTATTAACCCCTATCCTGCCCCCCTACACTATAATACATTTATTAACCCCTATCCTGCCCCCCCTACACCGCCGCCACTTATAATACATTTATTAACCCCTATCCTGCCCCCCCTACACCGCCGCCACTATAATAAAATTATTAACCCCTAAACCTAAGTCTAACCCTAACACCCCCCTAACTTAAATATTAATTAAATACATCTAAATATTATAACTCTTATTAACTAAATTAATCCTATTTAAAACTAAATACTTACCTTTAAAATAAACCCTAATATAGCTACAATATAAATAATAATTATATTGTAGCTATCTTAGGATTTATTTTTATTTTACAGGTAACTTTCAATTTATTTTAGCTAGTTAGAATAGTTATTAAATAGTTATTAACTATTTAATAACTACCTAGCTAAAAGAAATACAAAATTACCTGTAAAATAAATCCTAACCTAAGTTACAATTAAACCTAACACTACACTATCATTAAATTAATTAAATAAATTAGCTACAAATAACTACAATTAAATACAATTAAATAAACTAACTAAAGTACAAAAAATATAAAAAACTAAGTTACAAAAAATAAACAAAAAATAAGTTACAAACATTTAAAAAATATTACAACAATTGTAAGCTACTTACACCTAATCTAAGCCCCCTAATAAAATAACAAAGCCCCCCAAAATAAAAAAAATTCCCTACCCTATTCTACATTAAAAAGTTACCAGCTTTATTACCTTACTAGCCCTTAAAAGGGCCTTTTGCGGGACATGCCCCAAAGAAAACAGCTCTTTTGCCTGTAAAATAAAAATACAACCCCCCCCCAACATTAAAACCCACCACCCACACACCCCTACTCTAACCCAAACCCCCCTTAAATAAAACTAACACTACCCCCCTGAAGATCATCCTACCTTTAGCCGTCTTCAGCCAGCCGACCACCGATGGAACAGAAGAGGACATCCGCAGCGGCCGAAGTCTTCATCCAAGGGGCGCTGAAGAAGTCCTCCATCCGATGAAGTCATCATCCAAGGGGCGCTGAAGAAGTCTTCCATCCGATTGAAGTCATCATCCAAGGGGCGCTGAAGAACTCTTCCATCTGACTGAAGTCATCATCCAGGCGGCGTCTTCAATCTTCATCCATGCGGAGCGGAGCCATCTTCAGACGAGCCGACGCGGAGCCATCCTCTTCTACCGACGGACTAAAGACGAATGACGGTTCCTTTAAGTGACGTCATTCAAGATGGCGTCCCTCGAATTCCGATTGGCTGATAGGATTCTATCAGCCAATCGGAATTAAGGTAGGAAAAATCTAATTGGCTGATTTAATCAGCCAATCAGATTGAGCTCGCATTCTATTGGCTGTTCCAATCAGCCAATAGAATGCAAGCTCAATCTGATTGGCTGATTGGATCAGCCTATCGGATTGAACTTCAATCTGATTGGCTGATTCAATCAGCCAATCAGATTTTTCCTACCTTAATTCCGATTGGCTGATAGAATCCTATCAGCCAATCGGAATTCGAGGGACGCCATCTTGGATGACGTCACTTAAAGGAACCGTCATTCGTCGGTAGAAGATGATGGCTCCGCGTCGGCTCGTCTGAAGATGGCTCTGCTCCGGATGGATGAAGATTGAAGACGCCGCCTGGATGATGACTTCAATCGGATGGAAGACTTCTTCAGCGCCCCTTGGATGATGACTTCAATCGGATGGAAGACTTCTTCAGCGCCCCTTGGATGATGACTTCAATCGGATGGAAGACTTCTTCAGCGCCCCTTGGATGAAGACTTCGGCCGCTGCGGATGTCCTCTTCTGTTCCATCAGTGGTCGGCTGGCTGAAGACGGCTAAAGGTAGGATGATCTTCAGGGGGGTAGTGTTAGGTTTATTTAAGGGGGGTTTGGGTTAGAGTAGGGGTGTGTGGGTGGTGGGTTTTAATGTTGGGGGGTTGTATTTTTTTTTACAGGCAAAAGAGCTGATTACTTTGGGGCATGCCCCGCAAAAAGCCCTTTTAAGGGCTGGTAAAAGAGCTGATTACTTTGTAATGTAGAATAGGGTAGGGTCTTTTATTTATTTTTTTTTATTTTTTTTATTAGGGGGCTTAGATTAGGTGTAATTAGTTTATAATTCTTGTAATATTTTTTTTATTTTCTGTAATTTACTGGGTTTTTTTTTGTAATTTAGTTTAGTTTATTTAATTGTATTTAATTGTAGGTATTGGTAGCTAATTTATTTAATTAATTTAATGATAGTGTAGTGTTAGGTTTAATTGTAGCTTAGGTTAGGATTTATTTTACAGGTAAATTTGTATTTCTTTAAGCTAGGTAGTTATTAAATAGTTCATAACTATTTAATAACTATTGTACCTAGTTAAAATAAATACAAAGTTACCTGTAAAATAAATATAAATCCTAAAATAGCTACAATGTAATTATTAATTACATTGTAGCTATCTTAGGGTTTATTTTACAGGTAAGTATTTAGTTTTAAATAGGAATAATTTATTTAAGTATAGTGTAGTGTTAGGTGTATTTGTAACTTAGGTTAGTTTTTATTTTAAAGGTAAATTTCTCTTTATTTTAACTAGGTAGCTATTAAATAGTTAATAACTATTTAATAGCTATTGTACCTAGTTAAAATAAATTGAAAGTTGCCTGTAAAATAAAAATAAATCCTAAGATAGTTACAATATAATTATTATTTATATTGTAGCTATATTAGGGTTTATTTTAAAGGTAAGTATTTATTTTTAAATAGGATTAATTTAGTTAATAAGAGTTATAATATTTAGATGTATTTAATTAATATTTAAGTTAGGGGGTTGTTAGGGTTAGGCTTAGGTTTAAGGGTTAATAATTTTATTATAGTGGCGGCGGTGTAGGGGGGCAGGATAGGGGTTAATAAATTTATTATAGGTTGCGGCAGTATAGGGGGGCAGGATAGGGGTTAATAAATTTATTATAGGTGGCGACGGTGTAGGGGGGGCAGATTAGGGGTTAATAAGTTTAATATAGGTGGCGGCGGGGTCCGGGAGCGGCGGTTTAGGGGTTAAACAATTTATTTAGTTGCGGCGGGGTCCGGGATCGGCAGGATAGGGGTTAATAAATTTATTATAGGTGGCGGCGGTATAGGGGGGGCAGGATAGGGGTTACTAGGTATAATGTAGGTGGCGGTAGGGTCCGGGAACGGTGGTTTAGGGGTTAATACATTTATTATAGTTGCGGCGGTGTCCGGGAGCGGCAGTTTAGGGGTTAATAACTTTATTTCGTTGCGGGGGCTCCGGGGGCGCCGGTATGGGGGTAGAACAGTGTAGTTTAGTGTGGGTGCTTAGTGACAGCTTGTCAATAAAGCTGTAAAAAAGCCGAAGAGCAGCGAGATCGGATGAGTGATAACTATCACAGTCCGCTGCTCATCGCCCCGTACTTGGTGCGCGACTTTTTGACAGCTTTATTGATAACTTTGGAGAGCGTATTCAGGTCCGCGGCGGCGATGGTAGGCGAGCTTAGGCGGGCGTATTGGGGCCGGCGATGGCAGGTAAGTAGACACTTTGATAACTAGAGGCCAAAGTGTAAGTGTAACACACCTCTCATATCATGCAGTGCTATATTGCTTCAGATACAGAAATGATAGAGATCTTGCAGTGCTGGAGAGTTCCGCCCTTTTTCTTTTGAGCTTTCGTTAAGTTCAGCCTCTGTGAAGTCAGAACTACAATTTCTTTCCAAGCTGGAGAATATTTGATCATCAGGGCCTTAGACAGAAGTATTAGACATTTTACAACCATAATCATTTTATTAGAAACTTCAGGTAAAAAAGTAATTAACCCCTTAAAACATGCTAGGATAGAGATCCGGAGGAGGAGCTAGAGCGTAAGTCACGGTAACTCCCCACAGCCTCGCAATTGCCTCTAGGCGGAGAAATTGCGCCTCCAAGCCCACGTGACTTGGGCATACTTTGCGGATGAGCAAAGAACGCTCGTGGATCTCAGCAAGGGGAAACCATTCACCTTGGCAGGGGAAATAGAAAAGGCCTCCGGACCTGGCTCGGGGAAGCCAGGCAGTCTCTCCCTCCCACTGGTGCTGCGTGAGGGAGATTGATAGCCTGGGCCCTGACTTCTGGTAACGGGGTTCCACTTTTGGCTGGGTCACTGCACCCGCTCCATCCTGCTGTGAGAGTTGAGATACCCCCCTTCCCACCGGTGCTGCGCGAAGGGCGGTAATGGCCAGAACTCAATCAGACATAGGATCCGTTCCCTGGAGATAACTACAACCGGAGCTGCTGGTCCTTACCCCACTTCACACCGGAGTGCTTCCCTGGTGGAGAACACCTTGGTGCTCAACTTAGACCCGTCAGTAAGGTAACTCCTCCCGTCATCACATAAGAGACCCTGAAGGTGAGACTCTTCTTATGCTTAAAAACTGGATCTGCTTACCTCTTACTGCTTCCTACTGATTCCACTCTGCTGTTTGCCTTCGAACCCACTAAGAGCTTTTTAGCCGCTACTATTATAACTGCTTATAACTTTGCGGCCCAGCACAACATTACATTTGGCTGGGGTTCATATTGGTAAAGCTCAAAGGAGGGGAAACGTCAGGAGCAAGCTATACTAGATCTGGCTGAAAAGGTTTACTATTAAGTGCTGACATAATGCTGATTTAATGCTTCCTTTACTTACCTGCTAAAGCTATACCTAAAAGACTTATGAGAATCTCAGGACTTGCTACTTTCTCAGCAAATAAATTGTTTTATTGATCTTAAAAAACGGAATTATCTACTCCCTGCTGCTCCCTATCGATTCCACACTGCTGCTTCCTTTTCTAACCCACCAAGAGCTTTCTTTTTTGTTTGCTGTTACTAACATAACTTGCTTTATCAACTTTGCCGGCTCAGTACAACTTCATATTTGTTTGGGGTTTATACTGTCAAGGAGCAAAGAGGGGAGAAGGAGGGGAAACGTTAACAACAAGCTATTTTGGATCTGGCTGGAAAAGTTTACCATTAATTATTGAGTTAATATTCCCTTTATTTACCTGTTAAGCTATAGCTGAAAGTCCCCTCAAAATTTTAGGACTTGCTATTTTTTCTGCACATTTCCTCTTTCATGTAAAGGAGAAAAAAAGCAAGGGGTAGAGTCATTTAAGGAGCATCCCTCTTTCTCTCATAAAGGGAAGTTGAAAAGAAAATATCTCCAATCCAAGTTTATGCTTCAACTCCTTACTGAAATCCTAACCATTTAAAAGGAGACTGAAGGAAATTTTTTGTGTTTTTTTAGTCTAAGCTCCAAAATTTTCTCCTCTAAGTCTAGATTCTTTCTTGAGATTGTTATATCAACTAAAACTATAAAGGGAAACAAAAAATAAAAAATACAATTATCATAATGCTATATATTGAGCGTAAAAGGATTAATTGATTAGCGCATCACCTGAAATGTCAAGTTTGTAAACTGTATATCCGATTCTAAATTAACAAAAGTGATCTCTCATGTTATATATTTGTTTCTCTAGTCATATTAACCTGCTGTGCCTTTTAGAACATTAGGATAATTAATAATGTGTCTGCTCATATTATTCTATAAATAAGTTTTCTGTCTGTGCAGGGAAAAAAGAGTCAGGGAGGGGGAAAAGGGGGAAGGAAGAATAGGAGACTTGTGGTTGTCAAGCTAAACTAACAACATTTCTTCTACAATTGCGTTATTGAAACTTAGTCAACTTTTTTTTTGTTTAATCTTTTTTTCCCCCTCCCTCCTACTAGTTGTTGCATTAAGGGGAAGGGGGGAAGAAAATGTACTGTTAGGGGCCCCCCTCTAGTGATCTAACTACCCACATATCCCAAATTTCACTTACTTTGAGTCAATCTCTGATACAACTCACCCCCTTTTTTTTCCCTCTCTCCTCTTATCTTTCCCTTCACATTCACGTCCTCACCTCACTTCCCTCCTTCTCCTCACAGGGGATCTCCCCCCCCCCTTTTTTGTGCACATGGGTTTAACACATTAGCACATTTTAATGGATACATTTTTTAAATCACCTAGTCACTCTTCACATTCCTCCTCAGTATTGGTGGATGTTAGTTTATTCTTATCTCTCCCTGAAGAGTTTTGAGTAGAATTACCTTAAATATTATTTCCTGGAACATAGGAGGTATCACGTCCCCTATTAAGCGGAAAGCCATAATAACACATCTTAGAAAGCTGAATGCTGATATCGCACTTCTCCAAGAAACTCATTTAGACATTGAAGAAATAAAAAAGCTAAAATTTTCTTGGGTAGGAAACATAATCGCCACACCTAGCTTGAATAAAAAGAGGGGAGTGACTATTCTGATCGGAAAAAAAAATCCTCCACAAAGTTATACAGGTGGACACAGACCCGGAAGGCAGATGCCTTTTTACTAGTATAAAGTTGGACAACATGATGCTTACAATTTGTAATGTGTATGCTCCAAACAATTTTTCTAGAGAATTTTGGGACTCTCTTCAGTTGAGGATTTTGCGTTTCAGACAGGGCCACTTCTTACTGGGTGGGGATTTTAATATGGCCCCTTAATCTCTCCTTGACAGATTTAGATATAAGAAGATTTTGACTAAAACTAAAAGAGATTGGTTAGAAACCAAAATATTTGAAACCATTTTTCAAAATCTCGCTCTGCGAGACATATGGAGGACACAAAATCCTGATTCTAGAAGTTATTCTTGCTTGTCGAAAGCTCATAAGTCACTTTCTAGAATAGACTTATTTCTAGTTGACAACAACATTGTCAGGCTACAAGTCAAAACTAGCATTTACCCCATATGCTTGTCTGACAATGCCCCAATCCTCTTACAAATTCACTACAGAAATTTTAAGTCTCATTTCTCACGTTTCTACTTCCCTAAATATCTATTTACTAACATCAAGTTTAAAAATTGGCTTAAAGCTAAATACAATGAGTTTTTACATTATAATAGAGACCTTGATAAACCTGACATATTTTGGGAAGGCGGTTCTTATAGGTGAAATTTGGCATATAACGTGATATTGAAAAGGAAACAGTTAGAAAGAGAGAAACAAGTTTCTCGCTTTGTTGTTAATTCATACAACAGATATCTCCAGTCAAAAACATCAGACAATTGGCTCAATTATAATAGAGCTAAAAAAGAAAGAGAATCTTTTTGTTGTTAAAAGAGACTACTCGGAAAGATCTTACGTTTCAAGCCAAATACTACAGGCATGGAAACAAATCTGGTAAACTATTGGCTTCCCTAGTCAAAAACAGCAATAAATCCTCTGTAATTGAGATATTACAAAAGTAAAGTGATAATGTTGAAACTCCTGAAGAGATTCTGGAGATTTTCACTGATTATTACAGGGAGATTTATACATATAAAGAATCTAACCAAGCCAATAGGGAAAAATATTGGGAGACAATAATGTATCCTTCTTTACCATCAGATTTAGCAAATGGCATAAACTCCCCTATTACTGAGAATGAGATAACTAGAGCGATTCAAAATCTATCATTAAATAAAGCATCTGGACCTGATGCATTGCCAAATGAATTTTACAAAATTTTAACACAGCAAATAGTCCCTCATTTGAAAAATCTCTTTAATTTTTTCTACATTGACAATAAACCAATGTCATCTAACTTTATGGCATCTCTCACGACTTTATGTTAAAATCAGGAAAAGATCCACTAAAGAAAGAATCGTACAGACCCATAGCCCTTCTCAATACTGAATACAAGTTGTTAACATCCATCTTAGCCTCCAGACTGCAGTCAGTATTACCTATCATTATTCATAAAGATCAAGCAGGATTCCTCCATAACAGAAATTCGGCAGCCAAAATCAGGGAAGTGTTTTTAACGGTTGATTATTTTAACTCATTAGATAATCAAGGCTTAGCAAAGGAAACTGGCGAATCAGATGCAGCGATTATTTCAATCGACGCAGAAAAAGACAATTTAAAGACAATTTTGTCAAATTTATCAAAAGAATACATCACAATCCTCACACAAAATTAATTGTTAACAACTTGGAATCGGTGGGGATAACATTGGGTTGGGGAACACGCCAGGGGTGTCCTCTCTCACCACTGCTATTTGATATTGCCATTATGATTAGACACTAATTAGAGGGGATTAGGATTAGACAAGTTGAGTTGAAAGTAGCCTTATACGCTGATGGCATCCTGCTATTTCTATCTAACTCTAATACCAACTTTCCTAAACTCTTCTCTATTATCGATCAATTCAGCACTTTTTCTGGCTTTAGAGTCAATGCTTCCAAATCAGAGATCCTGTGGCTAAAGAAAAATCTGGACTCTCTTTCTGATATTCCTTTTCAGCCAGTAACCAAAGCTTTCAGATATCTAGGTATTTACATCTCTCTCCACCCAGCATTATGGTACAATCTTAATATCACACCGGTCCTAGAAAAGATTAAAGGATGCATGAAAAACTGTCAGAATTTTCCACTCTCTTTTTCTGTGAGAGTTGCCTTATTCAAGATGATTCTTCTACAAAAGTTGTTGTATGTCCTTCAGAACACTCCGGTCTTTTTTAAGACAAAGGATCTAAGTGAGATCAACACGGCACTTTGTTGCTTTATTTGGCAAAATAAAAGGCCAAGATTCTCCTTGAACAAACTTTTTTTGACAAAGGAATCGGGAGGGCTGGCTGCTCCAGATTTGAGACTCTATAATTTGATATTTCTGACGAGACTAATACCCGATTGGATATTTGAATCTGACTATTTCACCAACAATGCTCTAGAACGTAATATAGTCCACCCTTATTCTCCTATGTCTTTTGTTCACTGTAGAACTAAATTTATACCTAAAACCATCAAACAGCTCAAAATCATTTACACGCCAATTCAAGCATTTTGGAAGCTCCACTATTTAATAGGTGTTGATCCTCATACTCCAAGGTTTCAAACCTTCAAAGGCAACCCAGAATTTCAGCTAGGGTTTCAGTCTCCCTTATTTACCAGATGGGAACATCTGGGATTATGTAAGGTCTCTGCATTAGTTGACTTAAAACATGCTAGGATAAACAAAAACAACATCACTTGGGGAGTAGAAAAATAAACTGGTGATAGTATGATCATGAGCAATTAAATGATCATCAAACATAATATTTTACCACTCCTGCCAATCAGTTTGCAGAACAGTGAATGTCAGATACATAATTCAGTAGTGAATATCAGGTCTAAAAAGCACACGTAGCATAACTTTGTGACTCAAAAGTAAAACACAAAAAAAATTATGTTATACTCACAGTCAAAATTATTTTCATAACAATAGGTGATGATCAATAAAGCTCACGACTAATTGAAATTGCAAATGCTTCTATAGTAGTCATCCATAGTGGTAACTATAGATTAGTAAACAATGTACAAAGAGAGATGGCAATTATTAATAACAATACATACAGAGCAAATATACTGCTTGCACATCCCTACTGAATGCTTCTCACATTACATATTCTTCTGGAAGATGAACAATAGACCCCTATGGAATATTGGGGTGAAAGGTATTACCATCCTCTGTACATCTTTTTGGTGCATTACTGTATTATATTACCTCCCTTAAAATGTATATTATGTTAACTTTAATTTAAATGAATTAAAGGTTCTTTTAGTTACCCTTTTTCAATATTTAGAATGCATTGGAAAATTATTTATATTTAGTGTAACATAATACCAAAAGATTGAAAAGGGCAAGGAGTTTTAAAATGTTTCTCTTCCCTTCATAGGAGAAACAGGATTTTTCAGGTAGTGAAGGAAGCTCCTTGTACAAGGCCTAATAGAAACTGCTGCTGATATAGATGTATTAGTTGAATCCTTTGAGCAAAGATTAAAGGCAAAGGTGGTTATTAATGGCAAGTAACATAAGAAAACAGTTAAAACTATGGGTCTGATTTATTAAGCCCCGTATTGACCTGTTTCTGCGCGGACAGCAATCAGCCCGATCGAATACGATCAGGTGGATTGACACCCCCTGCTAGTGGCCGATTGGCCGCGAATGTACAGGGGGCGGCATTGCACAACCGTTTCTAGTAAAATCCTTGTGCAAAGATAAATGTCGACAGCATATGCGGATCATGTCCGCCCGCACATTGACAATTGATAATAAGTTAAATACGATTTTGTGCGGTAGATATATGTCAGGTCAGACAGAATAGGATCAGCATCAGTATTACATGCAATAAGAATAGCAACAAGTCACAAAAGGATCACCGAGATCACCAAGATAATCATAAAACTGAGTGTTGCATCAATGATTACATTCTCATATTAGAAAAAAAGTGGTTCCAGAAAAAGTAGCCACATGTATATGCTGAAAATTTGTGTATAACAACACAAAGAACACAGTCTATCTATATGAATTGTTATGAACCCTGAAAGAAAGGACAGAAGCTTCTTGGTTGTTGATGAGTCAATACACTGTAGCATCTGAATTGGGCTGTAGACTTATAATGATACAATGATTATGGGCGATATTCACCCCATGTACATAAAAGTTCACAGCTTGAGCCATCCTTATTAGGATACCGCCTCTGTTGTCTGCTGACTTTCAAAAAAACTAAATTACCTGCAACCTGGGAAGAGACATAAAAGGTCAACATATAATTAAAAGGACAATCTAGTCAAAATTAAACTTTCATAATTCAAATGCAATTTTAAACAACTTTCCAATTTGTTGAAAGCTATACCTAGGTAGGCTCATCTGCTAATTTCTAAGCCCTTGAAGGCCACCTCTTATTTCAGTGCATTTTGACAGGTTTTCACAGCTAGATTGTGCTAGTTTATGTGTGCCATATAGGTAACATTGTGCTCACTCCTGTGGGATTATCTATCTTTTTAAACAAGAAAAATTCTGGAGTAAACTGTCCCTTTAAGATAAACGCTATAGTTACAAATATTCAAGCATATGAACATTTACATATATAGTGTGTATTGTGACTTATTTCACACTACAAATTTACATACATAATTTAAAAAAATCTAATTTCAACAATATGCATAATTTACCATAATGCAGTATATTTTGCCAGATTACACCTACATTCTTTGCAGATTCAAATGTGGCAACAGTGGATTTTGGGTGCAATCTGTGGTTCCCAGGTAGCGCAGGGTGTGTGGTCTGTTTGGGAGGCGAGGTTACCCATTAACATCATCAAAATCCATGAAATCTTCAGGGCCCCTTTTACAACAGCAGTATTTTCTGAGGTTTCAGCAAGACAATGTCACAGCAGTGACTTACATCAATTACTATGGCAGTACTCAAACTACCTTTGCAATGGAAGAGATAGCCAGCATTCTGATTTGGGCAGAACACCATCATTGCATGATCACAGCAGTTCACATTTTGGGTGTGGACAATTGAGAAGTGCATAGTTGCCAACAGTTCCGTTTGCACAGCACAATCCCAGTTTGCTGTCCTATGTTTCCAAGGTATTGTCATGCATCTTATCAGGCCTCATCAGGCCCCTTCCCTAACATCCTCACTAAAACAGCTGACGGATTAATATAGGGGCTATCGGAGCTGCAGCTCTAGGCCCATGCCCCTAAGTAGCCCCATGACAAAGCAATATTTTTTATTGTATTTTTATTAAATGTGATGGTAAGAAGGAGTGTCAGTTGCAGTAATCAGTACTAGATATTTAGGGGGGTAGTTATCAACGTGTCTACTTTACCTGCCTTCGCCGGCCCAATACGCCCGCCTAAGCTCGCCTACCATCGCCGCCGCGGACCTGCAAAATTTCGCCTAAGTTATCAAAAAAGCTGTCAAAAAGCCGCGCACCAAGTATGGGGCGATGAGCAGCGGACTGTGATAGTTATCACTCATCCGATCTCGCTGCTCTTCGGCTTTTTGACAGCTTTATTGCTAGCCTGTCACTAGGCACCCACACTAACTACACTGTTCTACCCCCTATACCGGCACCCCCGGAGCCCCCCGCAACTCAATAGAGTTATTAACCCCTAAACCGCCGCTCCTAGACTCCGCCACAACTCTTATAAATGTATTAACCCCTAAACCGCCGCTCCCGGACACCGCCTCCACCTACATTATACCTAGTAACCCCTATCCTGCCCCCCCCTATACCGCCGCCCTCTATAATAAAGTTATTAACCCCTATCCTGCTGTAGATGGGGTGCGTTAGCTACGCGTGGTTTATGTCTAACGCACTGCGTTTTTTAACGCGGGTATTTAGAGTTGAAAAAAACCTTCTAACGATACTCCTAACGCGTGTATTTCACACGCGGAATCCTGCCTGCGTTAGACAGTCTCCCATAGAGATCAATGGAAAAGCAAACAAACACGCTTTTTTCACCTAACACTCGATCTCGCGAGAAATACGCACAGCTCGGTCATATGACGCATACCACATAATGCACAACAATAACACGCCGCAAATGTCACAACAACAATTACTAAACAAAGCACATAAGCATTACACATTCAGAAGCGGGGGGAATTTTAATTAAATAAAATACAGGGAATACGCATATTATTTAAGATGCGGAAATACGGAAAATAACAACAAGGAAAACAAAAATCACAATCATACACTAACAAAATACTCGCATTCAATATTACTATATATTAGGACAAACATACATATACAACACTTCACTAATACGACACCATCGCAAATTCACATTTAAACATAATACTATTGGACAATGTTATAGAAAACAAGCACTATGACATCATCGCATTCTACACATTCCACAAATACTAACTCGAAATGAGCATGCACAAATTCACACACCTAATACACATTGCACAAATAATAATTAATAATAAAGCACACCTGAACACAATTTACAACGCAAACCGGTACATCATTAAACATTTACACAGGGTATATAAGCACCACACAAGCATGGCTTCTTTCACTGTGTTGCTGGTGGGTTTTTGGAGATTGGAGCTTAGAGATTTTGTGCATTATTGTGAGTCAGTTAGTGTTATCGTGAGTGAGTTAGAGGTAGTGTGAGTTAGAGAGTTAGTGGTAGTGTGAGTTAGAGAGTTAGTGGTAGTGTGAGTTAGAGAGTTAGTGGTAGTGTGAGTTAGAGAGTTAGTGGTAGTGTGAGTTAGAGAGTTAGTGGTAGTGTGAGTTAGAGAGTTAGTGGTAGTGTGAGTTAGAGAGTTAGTGCTAGTGTGAGTTAGTGAGCGACAGTTGGTTTGGGTGAGTGTGCGAGTGCTTTTTCTGTACACTTAACACATTTACACGCAAACACATTCAATACATACATACACTTATCAATAACACTACATACACTCCATACCCCATACCCTTTCATACTACACTCCATACCCCATTGCTTGTAGTCCCATTCCCTTTCATCCCATTTACTCTTATCCCATACCCCATCCCCTAGTTACATTTAGTTTACATATCCTCCTTTTAGTCTTCTTTTTCATTTTGTTTATTTAAATACTCCTTACCCTCTTTTATTTATATCCCTTTCACACTTTCTGCACTTTTTTTGGTCTTTTTAGTTCTTTATTTTGACCCCCTTTCATTTGATCACACTCACTTTTTGTTTGCTTAGTTGGGGTTTAGTTTAGGGAAGAGATGGAGGTCAGGCAGGGGAGAGGTAGAGGGGGGAGGAGAGGGAGGGGGAGAGGAACAGGGCAGGAAGGGGGGCAGGAAGCGGGGGTGGAAGCGGTGGGTGGACCCAGCCACTTGGTTCAAGATGAACAAGTGGCTGGGCCCAGTGGCGGACAGAGTAGGGCTTCACAGTCCGGGAAACAGAGGGCAT